>NC_056616.1:4089055-4368095 GCF_018340385.1 Cyprinus carpio
GTCTGAGGCACAGATAGCAGGAAGCGAACAGCTGTTGGTGTACTGCCGCACAAATAAGAGCCCTTTTCCTGCGCTCGCTGAAGTTGCGCGAGCGTACTGTACCTGTTAGTGTTGTCAAAAGACCCGGTACTTCAGTACCAAGTCGGTACTGAAAAAATGAAAATGTCACGGTACCTGGTTTCTTTAAGTACCGGTGGTAAGGGTAGTCGTTCTGCGCGTCTCTGTGTGAATGAATGAATGGCAGAGACGAGCGGGTTTGTTTACTACATAGACTGAAGGCGCGTGACGCTTGCAGGTAATTTCAGCATCTGGCGTCTCAATGAGGACATAAATACAAACAACATCACCAGACCTGCTCTGAGTCACTTCACAAGCATTTACTGTTTCATTTGAGTAAACCAGTGTCAATTTAAAGGTTTTCACTTGCAACTCACAAATAAAGTTCATTTTTATATAAAGGCATTGTGCTAGAAATATTACTATTATTTAGTAGAATGTATGTGATACTGCTACTACTGCTGAAAAAATTAATAAAACTTTATTTTTAAAGAAATAAATCACACAATATTTCTTCCTATGTTTTAATTTAATAGCAACCCCTTTATTTTACCAGAAAATAAAAATGTGCTTAAATTTCATTAATTAAAAAGACAAATTAAATTTATGAAACTGCTTACTGTTTTTCATAATTATATTACTTGTAGAAAAACTTTAAACACAATTAATAAATAAGTATAAAGAATGGCATTGGTTTTATTTTTTAGTAGCATATTTTTGTGTTTTGCTTGGGTACCGAGAACCATGGATTTTCACTGGTATCAGTACCGAATACTGAAATTTTGGTACCGTGACAAACCGGGCCCTGCACAAGCGTGCACAGTGAAGGGATGTTCAGCTCAACTTCTCGCATGTTGGATGAGAAACAAAACAGACTAAACTGTGACAAAACTGAAATGCTTTTTTTGTGAAGTAGAACTTGCATACATGTTTGAAAAGCCAGAAGTAAACGTCAGTTCTGTATAGGATGATTATTTTTATTTTACCTTAAAATTACAGACTTAATTTGATTTAAAAATCACCTGCTGTAACACACTGAAAAAAGAGTGTTTCATTCATCCAATTAAAAATTTTTAGGGTAATGATTCACATCTATATTATTTTAACTTGAGCCAATAGTTATTTACATTGGCTCAAGTAAAAAAATAAAGATGTGAATCATTACCCTAATTTTTTTTTAATTGGACGAATGAAACACTTTGCATCTTTGTTTTATTCGTACTCCTTTTCCAACATATTTGAACTTAACATATTGGAATAATTTATTTATATAGCATACTTTTTTAGTCTCCACTGGTAAAGACCTTTTTTTTTTTATTTTAAACCCAAATTTAAAAAACTAAAGGTTACTTACTGTGCAGATACTGCCGTTCATTTCGGATGTCGAAATTTCAGATTTCAGTTACGGTTTATTGTTTCAATAGCCAAAAAGCCAGTTTGGTCTATTAAATACCAACAAACATCTTGTTTATGCATTCTTTCCTTCTTTCTTTGTTTGTTGCTTAAAGAAAAAAAAAAAAAATCGGAAATCGGCTATCGTGAAAAAAAAAAAAAACAAAATCGGCCAGTTTGCTTGTAAAAAATCGGTATCGGAATCCGGCCATGAAAAAATCATGATCGTGCATCCCTACTGTTAACCTCTCTGGTCTTCACAGGACATATCCTTACCTCCCCAGAATGGCACAGAGAATGCCTTCCAATGCATATATGCACCACAAATGAACTCAAAAAAGACTTCTAAATGGATATCTGTCCATTGCTTAACTCCATATCATACATGTAACCCACACATTTGACTATAATGTTTCTAATCACTTATTGTGTATGTCTTTTAAATAACTCTTGGAATAGCTTAAGGGATCATATTCATGTTTAGTATGTGTGTGTTCCGATCTTCTTTATGCTTGAAACGTTTCTGACCATCAGTTATTTGTCAAATGTATCATATTCTTGTTATAGGAATTATGTCCAAATTATACCTTGCAAGAGCGGGAAAATTTTGGACCACGTGCTTGATAAGATAACATATGATTTATGAATGGTAGGACAAACATCGCAACACCCTGAGAAAAGACAATATCTAATTAGTCAAAGACAACATTTGAGGTGTGGCCAAAATGCCAGTTTAAAACTCAGGAGCACCATCAAATTTTGGCTTTTTAGCTTTGCTTAGTTAGCGTTTAAGCTTTTTAGCTATCAGCAGTCATTAGCCATGCTTTAGCTTGCTTTAGCTTTAGCTTTTATTTTAGTCATTTTTTGCTTTTTAGGGCTGCTTTAGCTCTATTTTTAGCTTGTTCGTCTTGCTGCTTTAGTCATTGCCATCAATCATTTTTAGTCATTTCGCTTTTTGTCAGTCATGCTTTTAGCCGCTCATTCTAAGATTCTTCGAGCCCGTGCCAGCGTGCTTCTCCCTGCACATCTGCTGCTACTTAGCCACGATGAGAAGAAACCACACCTAGTCTCGTCAAACTTTACTTCTGTTCTTTTACTTTAGTTTCTTTTCTTTTCCGCTTGAGAGTTTCGTGGTTCTGAGTTAAGTTTTGTAACGCCGCGGTTCCTCCGAGTCTGACCTCGAAAGTGCCCGCTCAACTTCAACCAGCCCACAACCCTCAAGATCGTCAGCCAACTTCAACCACGGGCTTCCCAAGACGCCACTTCAACGACTACTGAACTTCCAGCCAATCAGCAACCTCGGAAACCCCCTTTTCAGCCGCAACAAAGGAACCCCTGCTACACAATCATAACAAGTAACGTACCTCCAGACTCCGATCTGTACTGGTGTTATCTAATATAATTTTAACCTCATTGAGGAACTCAATGCGAGGGTTAATTAAGTGATTGATGGTTGTTCATGTCTATGCAATTTCACGGTATTGCTGTAAACTTGGGATTTCACATTTTCATCCTCTTAAACTCATTCTTCCCCTAACTTTCTATCTTCCTGCAACTTGTGTGAATGTGTGAGTGCGCAGTGCTTATGTGTTAGATTAGTTTATATGTCTTAGATTTATCTAATAAAGCCTTTTATTCATATTGAAAAAGAGAAGTATCTTGTGTTTTTGTGCTTACAAGTTAATGTCTTAAACTGCCGCATCTTGTTACTGCGATTCTGTTCAAATTTCTTAAAATCTTAAACGACTCCCCTTGAGCTAAGGTAGGCCTGTTTCCCTTACAGATTGACAGCCCTGAATATCACTTGAGGCCGTGTCAGCTAGATGAGCCCCAGAGACAGCATCCTCTTCCTCAAGATTCTCTGTTTGGCCATCGGGGACAAGCACTGAGAACCAGAGTAGTGCTCTGTCTAATTCTGACCTGTGTTGCAGCCTAGAATTAAACTACACCATGCTGTTTTTTCTGGCCTGAACTACAGACTGTGCCCTGGCTGCTCCTAAGGTTTCCGTACTGAATCTCTGTCACCACGATGGAGTTTCTTGGGTCACTTGCAGCTGTCAGCTTTTGGTTTTGCTTATTTGGGGATACTTGACTGGTCACTGAAGACATTGATGGAGAAAGAAGCTAAACTGGACGATGTCAACACTGAATCACCAGTGAACTGACTTTAGCTGGAAACAATATTTCGTCAATGTCCTCTTTGCGTTATTGAGCTTAATCTATTTTCCTGTTTGGCTCTGTAAAGCCGTTTTGACACAATCAGTATTAAAAATAGAAAGGTGGCTTGATTTGATTTTATATACTGTAACACCTGGTTCATTTAATTATTTACTTCTGGCTCTATTTTTAAAAATGTCTGGTAGCGTTCTGCAATAATATTTGTAAAAGTTTGTTTTACAACATTTTTGTTTAGCTTTAGTTTTTTTTCTTAGTTCATTAAACAAAGTTTAAACTGAATTTTGCAGTTGTTTTACAGATGTAATGTTTGTCAACTGGAGGTTTAAAGGGATAGTTTGTTAATTTACTGACCCTTAGGCCATCCAAGATGTAGATGACTTTTTTCTTAATTTCCTGTATGTTCAGTTTGTTTGAAAAATGTTATAAATGGAGATTAAATAAAGGCTATTATGTGTTGTAAAGTGTATTTTTAGTGATTGATAAGCAACTAAAGTTAAATCATTTTTAATATTTTTTTTTTAGAGTATAAAATATGTTAATGTAGTTTCCCAGCAATTTCTTATGATGCCCAAATAATAAATCTAGTTGAGGAGTAACATATAAAACACACAGAGGACACGGTTAAATTTTATTGACATAAACTGCTGTATCTTCTAAAGAGCAATACGTAACTTGCAAATGGCGTCCAGACCAGCCTGTCCCTGCCATTTTCTACCAATCTCTTTGCTCACCGATGGAGTTTTTGGGTCCTTGCTCAGCTGGCTCACCTGGCTCTTTGGTTTTTATCAGATATTTGACTGACCGCATGACATTATTTGGAAAGAGCTAAACTCTGGATTACGTCAAACACTCAACGTTTATGAACTCCACTTTGAGCTGAGACTCGCTAATGTCCTCTTGCATTATTGACCATCATTTTCCTGCTCAGCCTCTGGTGTCGGCTTCGACAACTGCACAGCAGTATTCATCGATTTGGCATACCAACACCTGGTCTGGTCAATTATTACTTCCAGCAGTTCACAGCTCAAAGCCAAACAATTTCAAAGGTTTACAGATAATAAGCGAACAACTGTTTAAAAAGAGGATTTAGGGCAAACATTGACCCTTAGCTATCCCGTAATGGACACTTTTTAATTTCCCCTGCAACAGTTTGTCGAAAAATGCTATAAATATCAAACAGCGCCATGTACAAAGTATTTTTAGTGATTGATAAACACCAGTTGACCAGTCGGCCATTTTTTAACCAGAAAAATGCACGTAGTTCCCAGCAATTCCTTTGCAAGATGCCCAATAAAACTGAAGAGGAAAATATAAAACAGTTGAGGACACGGCAAATTTTTATTTAATATAACCGCTGTAATTCTAAAGCTGACCAACAAACATTTGTCAATGACTGGCAACTAGTTCACTGCAAAGGTTGGTTAAACCCAAAATAACAATACAAATAAACAAACAACCGTATCCAAGCACAATAACGAAGGAACGCTGTACTCTTACAGGGGCCAAACATCAATTTTTATGCCAAAATCATTAGGATATTAAGGAAAGATCATGTTCCATGAAGATATTTAGTAAATTTCCTACCATAAATATATCAAAACTCAATTTCTGATTAGTAATAAGGATCGCTAAGCAACAACTTTAAATGGATTTTCTTTTTTCCTATTTTTTTTCACCCTCGACCTGATTTTCAAACATGTATCTCTAGCCAAATATTGTCCGATCCTCTAACAAACCATACGGCTAACTCCATTGGAAAGCTATCATTCAGCTTAAAGATAATATACTTATAAATTAATGGCACAAAGGGGTGGGTACGATGTCACTAACGTTACTACCCATCGAGTGAGTGAACGTCGAACAAAGAACCTTCTCAAAACACGGATTACCCGAGAGTAAAACATAACACGTTTTGGTATCATACCATTGCATAAACACAAATGAACTGGCTGTACACTTCCAACGCAAACAACCAAATGGCTATTAAAAATGAACAAACAAAAGACTGTTTTCGTTAACGCCCAACATGGATAGCTTTTCATTTGTTCAGCTTCCAATATATGGGGTGTTGGTCTGTATAACACATGTCATTATTATACCTTTCTCATCCTGTTTTATAACTTTTCACTGTCCTCGTTGATCTTTTAAAGCCAAAAATCGTCTGTTAGTAAAGATTTTTCGATCTTTTTTTTCAGAGCTAACGTTATCTGAGTGCTCTTCAGTCACACACTACAGCTCTCAAACAATGAGCTGGTCAAAGGCGAAGCATTTGGACGTTATCAATTTGTGCAATGGTGGGTTTTAGTATTTTTTTCTGATTTATCACCAAATCACATTCATAATAAACGTATATAATAACAACAGTACTAATAATAATAATATTAACAACAATAAAATACAATAATATACAATGTATCAACAAAACATAGATATTGGCTAATATTGGCTGTGCTTCGCTATTCTTTTTATATTGTTAAAGATAAATGTTACAATTTTCATTCTTGCCAAATATGAAAGGTGTTACATTTTTAAAATAGTTAATAATTAAATAAAATCATCACAGAAGAATGGCGTCAAACTGCCATCAAGCGGTGAAGTCACCTGGAGTGCTCGAGCTGGTCATACCGACAAAATGGCCCTGCTCTGTTCGACAGCCAAAAATCTGACCTAAATCATCTCATTTGCAGCGCTGCAAAGCATACTGTAAGTTATATAGAGTTGAAACAGACAACTTAAGATTCTGGCGCTTCTGCTGTCAAATCACTTTTTATATTTATTGTTGAACAAATTTAGCATTTTTGTTTTTAGGATAACATTTTTATTTCTATAATGGTTTGTAATATTTTTTTATATTTATAGCAGATGTGTCTTTTCAAGATAATTTTCAGCCAATGAGACCAGTGGGTGCGGTCAATTATTACGTCATTATAATCGCTGCATTCCATAGAACGTTCGGTGAGTAGTCTATAAATATGAGTGCAGATGCATCATGCGTTTTGTAGCGAGTTTTGGCGAGTGATCGTGAGTATGCTCTTTACATCTGAATTTGATTTTTTTGTGTAATGTTTTCATAACTTGGAGAAAAATCTGCTTTGTAATAAATAAACAGGTGTGCTACACAGTGGAGGTCCGTCATGGAGGCTGATATGTAAATTAATAATGATGAAAACTATAAGACTCATTTGAGTAATAAGATTTTTGAACATAAGTTAGTTGCACAACAATTTGCAATAAAACAAAGGAACAAATCTTGTGGTGCCAAATACAGACTATGACCATTTTAAACATTTATTCATAAATATAGAGCTCTGCAGACGTTATCTTGTCTATGTGAGGAAAACTCAATCCACCTCTCCTTTATAATGATAAATTCTGAATACTGAAAAGCTTTAATAGTTTAATAGTTATCTCTTACAATGATCATAAGAGGTATACATTTACATTATAAGCATCTGAGTTCCTGCACACATTAAGTAAAATAATATTAATTAAAAACTCCACTTGTGGACCCCCACTGTGCACGGACACTGTAAAACTGTACCTGTAAAAGAAAAAGAACTAACATTAACCAACTTCCAGGCTCTTAAATGTTTACTATTATATACTCTAGGATTCCCTTTTCTCTTTCTGCCACAGCATTTACAGATATAAAGACAACGGCAGTTTTGTTAATTTCTTTGATTATATTTCACCATCAAATCACACATCAACATGACTATGCCAACCATCCCCACCAGTTTTGTTGAGAGTGCAGTGCAGTCCTCATCCTTCTGAGCTCTTAGATGAGCTCACCACTGCCCTCGCTGCAGGACGGTGGTGGGCAATAATGGAGCTCTCCGCTCCTATATCTGAGGAGCTGGAATATGGGGACCTCACCTCACTCAGGTCCCTGTACTCAGGCTTCTCAGATGCAACACTGAGTGCACCCATATCTCCCAGGTTCCAAAAGGGAGCACCTGTGCCTGCCTATGCTGAGAAGAGGGACCACACCTCGTCCCTGGTCTTCAACAATGCATCGGAGAAGGCTGAGTCTCTGCACTCAGGCATTCCTCAGATGCAAAAGCTGAAGACCACGGGAGCAAACAGAGGAAGTGGGAGGCAGAAGAAGCCTCAGGGACCACTCTGTGCTTGTTGGGTCCGGAGAAGCTGAGTGTGGGAACTCACTGAAGACCACTAAGCAGGTGGGAGGCAAGAGTGGAGACAGAAGAAGCCCTCAGGGAGCAACCTGTTCCTGGCAGGATCCCCCCAGGGACATCCCAGCCCACTGGGTCCCAACAACGTGAAAACTCAGGATCCCTGAGCATCTGAGGCCAGCACCTGCTAAGCAGGACGCTAATGAACTGGGAGCACCTGTGCCTGCAAGGTCCCCTACAGGAGCAGCAATTCAGTGCCTTCAAAGTCTCTACAAAGAGAACTCCAGCCGTGTCTCAAAGGTGCAAAAATTAAAAGATCCCTGAGCCACTAAGGCAGGAGCTGCAGCAGCAGATGCCCCCAAGCCTCTTTTCTGACAAGGGAGCACCTGTACCCAACAAGACCCCAGAGAGGCAAAGGTGGCTAAAAATCCCCTGAGCCGGCTGAGGCAGGAGCTGCAGCTGTCGTGACCGAGCCTCCCCCATCTGTAAGGGAGAGCTTGTGCCTCAACAGCAGAAGGAGACGCCGAGGCTCACGATTACCTGAGCGGTAAGGGCAGGAGCCGCTGCAGTTGTCACCCCAGCGCCTCATCTGAGAAGGGAGCACCTGTACCCAACAAGACCCAGCCGGCAAAGGCTAAAACAAATCCATGAGACGCTGAGCAGGAGCTGCTGCAGCTGTCGAACCGCGCAGCTCATCTGTCGAAGGGAGAAACGTGTGCCCCAAAGCACCCAGGAGAAGGAGGCTCAAGATACCTGAGCCGCTGAGGCAGGAGCTGCTGCAGGTGTCACCCACGAGCCTCTTCTGAGAAGGGAGAGACTTGTGCCTCAAAAGACCCAGGAGAGCAGAGGCGCTCAAGATACACTGGCACTGAGGCAGGACGCTGCTGCAGGTGTCAGTACAGAGCCTCTTCTGTCGAGAGGGAGAACCCGTGCCCATAAAGACTGCAGAGAGGCAAAGGCTTAAAAATATTACCAGAGCCGCTGAGGAAGGAAACTGCTGCCAGCAGAAACCTCAAGCCTCTCCTGCAGGATGGGAAACTCCTGTCTTCCAAGTCCCCACAGGAAGCACCGTTTACCTGACAGGAACCTGTGTTACATACCGGGACCTCACAGGGAGCAGGAGTGCTTGCCGTTTCCTTCCAACTGCCCACTGGGGGTCTGAAGGGAAGCAGCAGTGCCACCAGAACCACAAAGGCAGGAAAACGGAGGCTTGCTGAGACATCTGGAGCAGCCTGTCTCTTTCCCCCAGTGGATTACATATGCCCTCCAGGACCTCAAAAAGTGGCCGCTGTGTATTCTGGGACCTTACAGGGGAGTCAAACTTGTGACAAGAAGTCCCACGACAGGGAGCAAACCCTAGAATCACAGAGCAGCAGAAGCAGAAGGCGGAGGGAGCATGGAGACAGCAGCAGAGACAGCGGAGGCAGCGAAGGCATCAGTAAGTTTTTCCAATTTCTGATTTTTTACTTATTTTGGAGATTTAACGTCCTTCAGTCTTCACCTAAGCTACTGTGTTATCTAGGTCATTTATTTAAAATCTCATGACTTAATATTTCAAAATGATAGAAAGATATATGGTTATGTCTGTTTTCGTCAACATGGACATATATGAGTGTGTGTGGAGCCTCCGCAAAAACAATACCTCTGTGTGGAAATCGACAAGGTGCCACTGACAGCCTAAACTGGGGAGGGCAGAACCATCCAAGCCGCCACAGCCCATGTCCCAGTCTCACCCCTGAAGATGGTTAGTCCCGTCTATCCCACAGTTTTTAACTTAGGACTTGCAGATATTTAAAAACATAAGCACTAAAGGTTCTATGTCCAAATCCCTATTCAAAAACTGTATGTATTATATTTCAATATGTAAGTTAGTCTGGGATGAGTATCATATCCTTATCAATTCATAATCCTCCCTGATTCTGAAATGGTAGAAGCAATAATCGTTAGATATTCCCAAAGAATCACCATTACATCTGCTTAGTGTTACAATCATTACAGTAATGTCTGTTCCTTCAACAGGACAATGGTAGGTTGTGAGTTGGGTACACCCTCCAGAAAAAAGAGGAGCCGCATGGCGAGCAAAAGCAGAGACCAAAACAACTGGGGGCAGGCAGCTTAAAGCATTTATGTAGTAGATCATATGTTTAAGGAATATTTTTAAATATTTAGTATTCATGTGTCGTGTTTTTGAATTTATTTAATATGATTGTACGTATAATAAAAAATAAAATCTAAACTTTGCAGTTATTTATTTATCAATGACAAACTCACATCTATTAAACACTTTAACTCGTACGCTGCCACCGCTCCCACCGGTGGAACCCTGTTTGGCACTCTTTTTTTCCGTGTATTTTTTCTCTGTCACATATCTTAGTAATAAATCATACACTTAGATATCATTGAAAAACTTAAACCTCCAACAATTTCATCCTGTGAAACCCCAACTTTTGAAATAAAGACATTGCGTTTACCATGGAATATGAGTACTTTAATATCTTTTGGCAGTCTCCTTCCCCTTATTGGGTGGAAGTCCGGTGTCATATTCACAAATGTATTATGGTCTTTTAGAGTAATATTTTGAAGTAATAATAACAAATAATTAAGAAATTAGACACATAAAAAAGAAAAAAAAAAAAAAAAATAAAAATAGAGTTTATGGGATCGCACCCAGTGGGGTTTGTCGGTAAATAACACCCTAAATAAAATCTCTCAGGAACCTCATTTTTTTTTAATATCAACTTCAAATTTGGAACACACATTATTTCGGACATAAGGTGTGTTCATTTTATAGCAATTTTGGGAATCAAAAATTAATTTTGAAAAATATTTTATTTTGTATAAAATAAAATAAAAATGGTACAGTGCATTTTCTTAATGGTAAATTTAAACTTTTTCCATACTTTAATATTTTAGTATCTGCAACTATAGCCTAAGACATGCATAATTTCACCCGTCTACTGACTGATCCCTTTGTTTTCAACACAAATTTGGTTCAAGAATAATTGAACCAACAGAACCATCAGTAATATATATAAATATAATCTATAATAATCAAGGGGCTTTTACAAAATATATCCTAGAATATTTATTAAAATATCCATCTCTAATTTATTCACCATTTATCATCTGTAAGACTATCGTGTAACCACTATATGGCTGTTTAGCTCTTTCAATATAAACATAAACATGACTGTATGTTAGTGGCTGGGAACTTTGGACCAGCTACATAATTAGCTAGTTGAATTTGGATATATATTTAGACTTATTAAGACAGATTATCAAAGTTTTTCTTTGCATTAGTCAAACTCTGGACACAAAGAACGCATTTTGTTTACTCATTTCTTGCTTTCATATAATAGCTTGATCAGTCACATGAAAGTAATCGAAATCAATAATGAAATTTCAAAATATACAACTGAGTGTTAAATACCTTTAATAGAAACGGTCTGAAAAATTGACAAATTCATATTTAAGTAGCTTTATTGGCATAGTAAATTTACAAAGTGTAGCACTCTGATACCATAATGTTGAGCATTGTCACATAATATCGTTTTTGATTTATAAAGTGTTAACATCAGCCTCAGTGGTGTGAGCAGATTATGAAATTTCAAAGTAAAGCCAATCCAAAAAAAAAAATTAAAACACTCTCTCAAAACACAATAAAAACACATGAGAGTATACCAAAAGAAAAAAATCATAAAAAAAAAATGTTTTAATTAAGTTGTTATTTTTTAATTAATTATTAGAGTATTATTTTTATTTTTTTACTGTAGTGCACGTTACAAGTACCATTCTGGTATAAGAACGATCCTGAACTAAATTAAGATAACTGGCTTGCCGTATGATGTGTTATATTGAACAATCAGATAAGAGTAATGGAGATTCAGCGAAAAGCCTCATTTGATTTGCTACCAAAGAGAAGTGGCCCACCCTCGCAAAACTCATTAGTGAGAGAATCGAGCCAAAATTGTAACGCAGAGCGGAAAAGAAAAGACGAGCTATATTTATCAGATTATTCGGAACTCTTTGCCTAGCATACACAACAACCCTTTTCCCAAAAAGTATATACTTCAAGTTTATATTTTATTCAGTATTCTTAAGTAAGTTCAAGTATATTTTTAAGTAACTTTATGTAGCAAGTATTCAAATATCAGTGTTCTAGTAGTATACTTGTATGTGTACTGTTTCAGTACACCTTGGGACTAAATTGCTTGACTGTAAATATTACCTCTTCATCGGTCGTCATTTTATTTCATAACGTTACAGTTTTGATGCTGTTTCATGTCAGATGATCGTGCATGTGTTAATACCTGTTGTTTCTTTTTCTTCTTCATGACTTGAAATTCTTTACAAAATACCTAAAAAAAACCGTAAAAAAATGAAAAAAAAGAATAGCTCAAAAAAATTAAAACTCAAATAAATATAAGTATAAGTCTAGTATCCTTAAATGTCATTTTAAGTATATTTCTGATGAGAACATAAACCCCATTTCTGAGAAGTACATAAAAAGCAAACTAAAAGCACACTTTCCTATTTTTAGTTTAAAATAAGTATACTAGTAGCACACTTGAATAAACTTCTTTTTCGTAAGGGAAGTCATTTAGACATTTGCAACAGTTTGTTTTTTTACACATAGGCTACAGATTGGTTTTATGCAGTCAATCAGTTTTGCAGTTCTTTAAACTGTTGTTTTCGCTTGCAAACCACTGTTCACAATCCAGCACTTCTTACTACCTTTTGGCGAAAACAAAACAACATAACATAAAAGTAACCACAGAAAAATGGAAGTCAGAAGAATTCAGGTTATATATATTTTCGGTTAGCATGAAGCTGCAGTTTCACAATACATGAATTACACTCACGAATAACAGTAAAATGCTGCAAATCATTTTTTCTTGTGCTTGAGACACGATTTACACAAGCTTCTCTTGTGCATGCAAATTTAATTTACACTTACAGTCTTATGTACACTTCCACAAATATTACCCCGCGATGCAAATCTTTATGATGTAATTTTGTTTGTTTGTTTGTTTATTTATAGAACACAATTAAAACAACACCTCTGGTTGACCAATGTGCTGTACAATAGAAACCAAAAACTAAAAAAAAAAACATCACAGGAAGAAAACCAACATCATCACCAACATCAGGAAGAAGAAAAAAAGAGTAATAAAAAGCAAGTAAAACAAACATCATAGAAAAGAAGGAGAGCCACTTTGTTAAGTCAATGTGTTGAGCCAAATGCTTACTCTAAATAGATACAATTTTTTTTTTTTTTTTTTAAAGGACACAATGTAGGTAAAAGTCTAAGATATAAAGGCAAGCTGTTCTAACGCTTAGGGGCCACCACTGAAAATGCCCGTTCACCACTCAGTTTTAATCTTGTCCTAGGGACATCTAAAATCATCTGGTTTGATGACCTTAGATTCCTTTGAGGTTTGTGTACATGTAAAAGATCAGTTAAATAAGAGGGTGCCAGATTGTGTAAGACTTTATATACTAAGATAAGTAGTTTAAAATCGACTCTGTAGTGAACTGGAAGCCAATGTAAAGTAACTAAAATAGGTGTTACAGTATATGCTGGTGTTTACGAACATCAATAATCTAGCAGCAGCATTCTGCACTAGTTGTGAGTGAGTTAACAGTGATTAGCTCACACCCAATTACAGTAATTCAGTGTCACATCGAAAAATAAAGTAAGCGCACCTTCATAGTTTGTCACATCATCTCAATGCTGATGAACCGGTGCTCAACTTTTATGGAGCACAAGTAGCTGCCATGCTGTGTTACTAAAAACAGTTCATCGATGTGGTGACAGCACATGGCTGTCAGATGCAAGGGTGTAGATTTGAACTTTGGTGGGTTAAAGTGGGTATTTGGGTCCTGGTATTTCTTTTAATAATAATAATAAACATAATAATTACATTAAAAACAGCTTTGTTATATGTGTAGTGTTATTGGATAATTTATCTGTTTTTCTATTCACAAATGTGACCCTGGACCCCAAAACCAGTCATAAGTAGCACGGGTAGCAATAGCCAACATTGTATGCACTGTAAAAATCCAACAACAAAATGTTTGGAAGGGCAAAAATATTTAAGCTTGAACTAATTTTTATTGTTTAGGCTACGTTGAGAAGACATATTATACTAAGTCCTGCACAAATATACTTTTAAAAACATTAAATGAATGATTATTTTCAAACATCCAGTCAACGCTCAGATCGCCAATGTCTGACTGGAACTAATAAAAACAAATCCCAGCCAACACTGACGTCATTCACGCACGCACGAAAGCCTGAGGACTTCGCAAGTGGAGAAACAGTGCACCATTCTTGTCAAGTTCACGCCGTCAGGTAAGTCCCACTAAATAAATGTTATTTTTTAGACTAAATTTAAGAGAAAGACATGCAACATATTCTATTTTTTTTGACTGGACATTTAGAAAGTGTTTTATGAGTTGTATATCCGAGGAAAATGGGTATAAGACAATGTATGTCAAGTTCAGGCGTCTGATAAATCAAGTGGCTCTGAATAAATATTTGTAACGTTAGACTGAATTTATCAAAACGTATATATTTATACACAAACGTACAACATATATAAAAACATCGAATAAGCGTTGTATGATATGTCTGAGAGAAATTTAAGTGAAGGGAATGTGGTCTTTCACCTTGTTAAATCCTTAAAACACTAATTTTGGCGTGTTGTATGATATTTTTTGTGTTTCCGTGAAAAGATATGAAGAGATCGCGGGTCTTTCTCTCTTTTGTGTTTCCGTGAAAAGATATGAAGAGATCGCGGGTCTTTCTCTCTTTTATACGACGAACGTAACCGAAATCTATGAAACATGTAACTTAATGTAAACCACAGTAACGTTAATGCGCTCATTTGAAGTTAACATGGGCGTGTTGAATGGGTTTTGCGTGTGTAAACTTTTGCAATAGTTCCGTGAAGTAAATTGACGACATTAAACATCAGAGGCGTCATGCCCATTCAAAGTGAGGGGGCACGTGCCCCATCAGATTTCTGAGCCGAGTGGATTTTAAAATGCAGCTTCCAAAAGACAAAAACAAACCAACATTTTTAATATAATATACAATACAACAACACCGTGATTAAATCATAACAATATAATAGCAACAACCACCAAACTAAAATCTGCGTCATAAGCCAGCTTTTGGCTAGCTGCTGAGCCACAGAGACAGACGCTGAAGAAGCTGCATTTTAACCAATCACAACCCCAACGGACTTCTGTTGAGCTTGTGCAAAAGGCAATGGGACAAATCAGAAGGGGGGAATGTGGCACACGATTTGAGTTCATCCACGAAAAAAAAAAACCGTTTGTTTTTCGTCACTTGCTCCCCGCTGACACATAAAATTTATAAAAAACCCACCAAAATTGCAGACCGCGCGTTTTTTAGGCCTAAAAATGTAAGTATGATATTTTCATTTCACAGTGTAAAACAGCTTCAGGATTTACAAATGGGAGTTTTTTTTGAGGGTAGTGCTTGACTCTGGACTGAAGAGTGAAAAAATTAATTCTTTGATAATGTAAATGTTCTTAGCTCTCTGTAAAAATAAAAAATGTTAATAACTTACAAAATTGTTATTAAATTCACATTAAATACAAAAAGGAAGTCAAGTCGTATTAAAAAATTATTTATTTATGGCATGACATATACAGTTTTTTTTATGTGCTATATTTATATTAGTTTGCTTATGTTGTGATGGGGCATCATAATTGGCTGTTAATAGTGTTCATCGTCTGTTTGATTACGTCATTTAATTTTGATTTTTCCAAAAATTTCGGCCGTATGGCAACCCACAAACACTGACAGTCACCACTGATAAGGGCTACTACTAGTTAAAATAACAAGGAGTGCATGAGGCCCTGTTTTTTAAAAAAACAGGGTGGGGGGGACAAAACAACCAAGCCACGGTGAAACGTCGCTCTCTTCAAAAAAAAAAACACGACGTTTCTGTTCTCGTGAAAGGGGGGCAGGGTCTTTCGGAAGAGAACAGTTTGTCGTTTCTGGACGAACAAAAAATGAACAAAAAACCTGAATCGTTTCACAAGGCCGTTCAAAAAGCAATTCTCAGTCAGTTCCCTTAGGATAGTGATATCAGTAGATCGTGCACACGAGGTCCCTGCACTTGGGGAAGAGGGGTGGCTCAGTAAAACACTGGGGACAACAACGTGATCAATCAATTTATAAAACGTCACCATTTATCAACCAAAAGGGCAGAGGGGGGGGAACGTTATATTTTGATATTAATTTGTATACTATTTGAGGGTAAACTTGGCCCCCGGAAATATTTGCAATGTTTCACAATGTTTTTATTTTTAACAAACTTCCCATCCCACCAACCCCCCATTCACGCAATGATGTTGTGACTGTCTGGATTGTGGGAATGGATGTGTGTGCCCCCAAAAAAAGGTTGGCAAACTTTCTGTTTCATCAAAAAAAAAAGTTAATTAACTGGATATTGATATATTGTAAATGATTTAAAAGGAATTTCATTTTCATTTTTGTGAACACTTAAATTTTGTACTTTTCTTTGTCTCCGTCAGGGATGTGGGCTAAAGGTTTCATTTGGTGGCTTTGTCATCATTGCAAGATTCAGATGCAACCAGTCAGTTTCTTTCAAGGGCACCAAACACTGGCACGTGACCAGAAAGCGGGCTCCACTGCAACTACATTACTGTGTGTACTTTCACCAAGAATAGGATTTTTTGTTTTCAATTCCAGGTCAATAGTGTAAAATGTTTTTAGAGTTTTTACTACAGTTATAATGTGCTTTACTGTTCTCTGTGGCCATTCTAACGTTAATATTAGTCTGTTTCATTTCTTATTCCGAGGGTGAATGTAGCCCCACCACAGATTCCCCAAGTCTTCATCCAGATCAGATCTGGTGGAATTCAGCACACCTAGAGATGACAGCCCTGAATATCAGGGCAGAGACCGTTGTCAGGGGCTAGATGAGGCCCCAGAGACAGATCCTCTCCGAAGACCTCGTTGGCCATCGGGGACAAGACCAAGAAGAACCAGACAAGTGCTCTCTGCCTCAATTATCTGACCTGTGTTGCAGCCTAGAATTAAAAAACTACACCCTGCCCCACATGTTTTTTTTTCTGGCCAGAGGGAGAAAAAAAATCTGCCCCAGACTGTGTGCCTGGTCCGCTCCCCAAGGTTTTCTACTCAAATCTTTCTGTCACCGATGGAGTTTCTGGGTCCTTTGCCGCTGTCACCTTTGGTTTGCTTATTTTGGGGATACTTGACTGATCGCACAGACATTTATTGGGGGAAGCGAGCTAAAACTGGATGATGTTTCAACACTGAAATCTCCAGTGGAACTGACTTTAGCTGGAAAAAAATTGGGGGGACTCGTTAATGTCCTCTTGCCCATTATTGTACAAAACTCTGTTTCCTGTTGGACTTGGGTTTCTGTAAAGCTGCTTTGAACAACAATCAGTATTAGAAATAGAGGTGACTTGATTTGATTTTATATACTGTAACACCTGGTTTATTTATTTATTTATTTACTTCTGCCTCATTTTAAAGATGTAATTGTGAACAGTAATAATATTTGTAAATGTTTGTTTGCTAACATTTTGTTTAGCTTGTTTAGTTTTTTCTTACTTCATTAAACAAAGTTTAAACTGAATTTTGCAGTTGTTTTACAGATGTAATGTTTGTCAACTGGAAGTTTAAAGGAATAGTTTGCCCTCAAATGAAAATTTGCTGTTAATTTACTGACCCTTAGGCCATCCAAGATGTAGATGACTTTTTTCTTAATTTCCTGTATGTTTAGTTTGTTTGAAAAATGTTATAAATGGAGATTGTTAACAAAAAAAACTTAAAAAATAATATTATGTGTTGTAAAGTGTGTTTTTGGTGATTGATAAACACCAGTTAATCATTTTTAATAATTTAAACTATAAAAACTTAAAAAATAAACAAACAAAAGTCTGTTTTCGTTAACTTGTTACATTGATAGCTATTTGCTAGCTTCAATATATGGGGTGTTATTCAGTATAACACAATTTTATTATACGTTCTCATCCTGTTTTATTCTTTTTACTGTCCTCGTTGATCTTTAAAGCCAGAATCGTCTGTTGGGTAGCGATTTTCTTCGTTTTTTTTTTTTCAGAGATAACGTTATCTGAGGTGCTGCTCTCAGTCACACACTACAGCTCTCAACACTGAGCTGGTCAAAGTGCGAAGTATTTGGACGTTATCAATTTGTGCAATGGTGGGATTTTAGTATTTTTGCCTGATTTATTATCACCAACTCACATTCATAATAAATGTGTATAATAATAACAACAGTAATAATAATAATACACCAAATAAAACATAGATATTGTACATAGATATTAATGGCTGTGCTTGCTATTCTTTTTATATTGTTAAAGATAAATGTTACAATCTTCATTCTTGCAAATATGAAGGTGCTACATTTTTAAAATAGTCAATAATGAAATATGAAGGTGTGTCTGCGGTCTGGGGTGACGGGATGGGGGCCTTCTATTAGACTGCGTAGCCTATAATAAAAGATAATGAATTTCAAACCTGAACCAAACATATTTTTATTCAAAGATCAGCAGTCTGTCATTAGTCTTTAGTCTGCCACAAAAAAACAAAACAAAGCAAAAAAAATAAAATTAAAAACATGAACTCAAATGTCATTGTGAAAAAAAAAAACAATGACTGTAAGTAACAGCGCGTAAATCAGCGTCAAAATCAGAACCTTTCCTGTATAGCCTAACGCTAATAAAACTTAAAACGAAAAATAACACAAATAATTGTGTAGTGAAGTATTTTTTTGTTACACAGTTGCCATGCGAACAATCAGTCACTCCTTTACGCGTGCATCCACTGTCCTCCTCGCGGCTGCAGCAACTTGCGCTCCTCTTCGTCGTTTTTGCTTTTTAGCAGCGGGTTGGGGTTTCCGGTTACAAACCAGCCATGCCAACGGAAGAATGAATGAAAATGAGCTTATCAATGCATATCTAAATTCGCGCCTAGCCGCCAACGGTATTTTTTTTAGAACTTATAGAAAAAAGATGCTTTGCAGCCAATGAGCAGCCGGCGGGGGGCTGGTTGCAGGACGAACTCAACCTCCGCAGAAAGTTTTTTTTAATGTTTATTGTCAGATAATAACTACACAAGATTTTGCTTTTAGTATAATTTTCGGGACAAATTAGGGCCGGATTTCAGGGGGGACAACAGTTTGTCAGCTTTCGGGACTGTCCCGAATTTTTCGGGACGTCTGGTCACCCTACCTGAAGTGTTCGAGCGGTCATACCGACAAAAAGCATCTCTGCCTCACAGCCAAAACCTACACAAAAAATAACCCAATTTCAACCCTGCAAACAAAATATACCTAAAGTAATTTATAAAAAAGTTGAAACAGACAACTTAAGCTGCTGCGCTCAGCTGTCATAAAAAGCACTTATTATATTTATTGTTGAAATAAATTTAGCTATTTTTTTAGAAAAAAAAATATTTCTATAATGGTTTGTAATAATTGTAATATTTGAAGCAGATGTGTCTTTTCAAGATAATTTTCAGCCAATGAGAACAGTGGGTGCGGTCAATTATTACGTCATTATAATCGCTGCATTCCATAGAACGTTCGGTGAGTAGTCTATAAATATGAGTGCAGATGCATCATGCGTTTTGTAGCGAGTTTTGGCGAGTGATCGTGAGTATGCTCTTTACATCTAAATTAGATTTTTTTGTTTAATATTTTAATAACTTGGAGAAAATTCTGCCTTGTAATAAATAAACATGTGTGCTACACAGTGGAGGTCCGTCATGGAGACTGATATATAAATTAATAATGATGAAAGCTATATGACTGATTTGAGTAATAAGATTTTTGAACATATAGTTTACAACATTTTGCAGTAAATCAAAGGAACAAATCTTGTGGTGCCAAATACAGACTATGACCGTTTTAAACATTTATTCATAAATATAGAGCTCTGTAGACAAAATCCACCCCTCCTTTATTATGATAAATTCTGAATACTGAAAGCTTTAATAGTTTAATAGTTATCTCTTACAATGATCATAAGGAGGTATACATTTACATTATAAGCATCTGAGTTCTGCACATTAATTGGTAAAATAATATTAATAAAAACTCCACTTGTTGACCCCCACTGTGCATAAGCTAAATAATATTAATAAAACTCCACTTGTGGACCCCCACTGTGCATGGACACTGTAATACTGTACCTGTAAAAGAAAAAGAACTTACATCACCAACTTCCAGGCTCTTAAATGTTTACTATTATATATCGATTTCCTTTCTCTTTTCTGCCACTGTATTTTACAGATATAACGACAAAGGCAGTATTGTTCATTTCTTTGATCACATTTCACCATCGAATCACACATCAACATGACTATGTCAACCATCCCCACCAGTTTTGCTGAGAGTGCAGTGCAGTCCTCATCTTCTGAGCTCTTAGATGAGCTCACCACTGCCCTCGCTGCAGGAAGGTGGTGGGCAATAATGGAGGTCTCCTCTCCTTTATCTGAGGAGCCTGAATATGGGGACCTCACCTCACTCAGGTCCCTGTACTCAAGCTTCTCAGATGCAACACTGAGTGCACCCATACCTCCCAGGTCCCAAAAGGGAGCACCTGTGCCTGCCTATGCTGAGAAGAGGGACCACACCTCGTCCCTGGTCTTCAGCAATGCATTGGAGAAGGCTGAGTCTCTGCACTCAGGCTTCTCAGATGCAAAGCTGAAGACCACGGAGCAACAGAGGAAGTGGAGGCAGAAGAAGCCTCAGGGACCACCTTTGCTTGCTGGGTCCGAGAAGGCTGAGTGTGGGAACTTACTGAAGACCACTAAGCAGGTGAGGCAAGAGTGGAGGCAGAAGAAGCCTCAGGGACCACCTGTGCTTGCTGGGTCCGAGAAGGCTGAGTGTGGGAACTCACTGAAGACCACTAAGCAGGTGAGGCAAGAGTGGAGACAGAAGAAGCCTCAGGGACCACCTTTGCTTGCTGGGTCTGAGAAGGCTGAGTGTGGGAACTCACTGAAGACCACTAAGCAGGTGAGGCAAGAGTGGAGACAGAAGAAGCCTCAGGGAGCACCTGTTCCTGGTGGCTCCCCCCAGGGACATCCTGTGCCCACTGTGTCCCAACAACGTGGAAAACTCAGGATCCCTGAGCATCTGAGGCAGCACCTGCTACAGGCCGCTAATGAACTGGGAGCACCTGTGCCTGCAAGGTCCCCACAGGGAGCACCAGTGCCTTCAAAGTCTCTACAAAGGGAACCTGTGCCTGTCTCAAAGGTGCAAAAATTAAAGATCCCTGAGCCACTAAGGCAGAAGCTGCAGCAGCAGAAGCCTCAAGCCTCTTCTGACAAGGGAGCACCTGTACTCAACAAGACCCCAGAGAGGCAGAGGCTAAAAATCCTTGAGCCACTGAGGCAAGAGCTGCTGCAGCTGTCGCACCGAGCCTCATCTGTGAAGGGAGAACTTATGCCTCAAAAGACCCAGGAGAGGCAGAGGCTAAAAATCTCTGAGCCGCTGAGGCAGGAGCTGCTGCAGGTGTCACCCAGAGCCTCTTCTGAGAAAGGAGCACCCGTACCCAACAAGACCCCAGAGAGGCAGAGGCTGAAAATCCCTGAGCCGCTGAGGCAGGAGCTGCTGCAGCTGTCGCACCGAGCCTCATCTATGAAGGGAGAACTTGTGCCCCAAAAGAGCCAGGAGAAGCAGAGGCTCAAGATACCTGAGCAGCTGAGGCAGGAGCTGCTGCAGTTGTCAGTCAGAGCCTCTTCTGAGAAGGGAGCACCCGTGCCCATAAAGACTGCAGAGAGGCAAAGGCTTAAAATACCAGAGCCGCTGAGGAAGGAACTGCTCCAGCAGAAACCTCAAGCCTCTCCTGCAGATGGTAAACCCCTGTCTTCCAAGTCCCCACAGGAAGCACCTTTACCTGACAGGAACCCTGTACATACCGGGACCTCACAGGGAGCAGGAGTGCTTGCCAGTTCTCCACTGCCCACTGGGTGTCTGAAGGAAGCAGCAGTGCCCACCAGAACCACAAAGGCAGGAAAACGGAGGCTTGCTGAGCATCTGAGCATGCCTGTCTCTTCCACCCAGGGATTACATATGCCCTCCAGGACCTCAAAAGTGGCGCCTGTGTATTCTGGGACCTTACAGGGAGCACTTGTGAACAGAAGCTCCCCACGACAGGGAGCAAACCCTAGAATCACAGAGCAGCAGAATCAGAAGCGGAGGGAGCAGTGGAGACAGCAGCAGAGACAGCGGAGGCAGCAGAAGGCATCAGTAAGTTCTTTCCATTTCTGATTTTTATTTATTTTGAGATTTACGTCTGCAGTCTTCACCTAAGCTACTATGTTATCTAGGTCATTTATTTAAAATCTCATGACTTTATATTTCAAAATGATAGAAAGATATATGGTTATGTCTGTTTCGTCAACAGGACAACATAGATGCGTGTGAGCCTCCGCAAAAAATACTCTGTGTGGAAATCGACAAGGTGCCACTGAAGCCTAAACTGGGGAGGCAGAACCATCAAGCCCCACAGCCCATGTCCCAGCTCACCCTGAAGATGGTTAGTCCCTTCTATCCCACAGTTTTACTTAGAAAAAATAAAAAACATAAGCACTAAAGATTCTATTTTCCGAATCCGCTATTTAAAACTGTATGTATTATATTTCAATATGTAAGTTAGTCTGTAATGAGTATCATATCCTTTTCAATTCATAATCCTCCCTGATTCTGAAATGGTAGAAGCAATATGTCTTTAGATATCCTCAAAGAATCACTCATTAAATCTGCTTAGTGTTACATCATTATGTCTGTGCCTTCAACAGGACAATGTAAGTGTGAGCTGGTCACCTCCAGAAAAAAGGGAGCGCATGGCGAGCAAAATCAGAGACCAACAACTGGGGCCAGGCAGCTTTAAGCATTTATGTAGTATATTCATATGTTTAATGGAATATATTTAAATATTTAGTATTTATGTGTATTGTGTTTGGATTGATTTAATATGATTGTGCGTATAATAAAAAATAAAATCTAAACTTTGCAATTATTTATCAATGACAACTCACATCTATTAACACTTTAAGGTAATATAGATTATTTTTGGGGTGCCTACCCCAGGCTTATTTCCATCATTGGGTAATTTATATGCAAACAAACAAACAAACAAACAAACAAACAAAAAAAACGTCTTATATGTTTCTCACTGGACTTGCTATTTGATATGGATAATTAAAATACAACACACCAAAAAATGTCTTTGTATGACTGGCAGCTGAAGTACTTAGAGGAAAATTTTACTTATTAAAAAAAAAAAAAAAAAAAAAAAAAAAAAAAAAAATATATATATATATATATATATATATATATATATATATATATATATATATATATATATATATATATATATATATATATATATATATATATATATATAATTATTTGTTAAATAATTAGTGATTATTGACAGAAACCATTACTACTCATATTACCTGGTCACCCTTCAGGAGCTACTAGTTATTTTGACCATTAAAGTAAAAACAAAAAAGATATAGATATAGATAGCTCACACAGAGTGACTAGGTAACACCTGGGTAATTAAGTGATGCATTTTAATATGACCAGGCTTTTGAGTAAAAAAGGTAGTGAATTGTGAAGATTGAGCTGTGCAAATGAATCCAGTAGAGGGCGTAATTGACCACGATTTTTAGAGTCAGCTCTTCAGGTCATTGGTGACCCTACCATATTTACAATATTATTCCCAGATGTTTAGTTTCAGCTGATAAACTGTTTTTAAGCCTACAGTAAGACAATTAGCTACATTCAACTAATGAAAGATTTCATAATGTTTTAATTAAATGCCTTTTGTTGATAGTTTATAGTTTCTTTATCAAATTTATTTAAATATAATTAGATGACATAGGCCACAAATACTGACTTATTGTGTATAAATTACAATTAAAGGTTATATTTGTGTGAAAAGGGTTTCATTAGTCATATTATTTGATACATTTTAGTCTGTTTAGTGTAATGCAAAATTTAGAAAATTAAGATTATTATAATAAAAATATTATTTAAAAAAAATACATTAAATATAAAAATTATTACTAAAATAGCATTTTATTTATTGTTTATTTGATGGTTTTCATAGCATTATGTTTACATTTATATTGGCTTTACCAAGTTTTTTTTTTTTTTTTTTTTTTTGGCACAGTTGAGACTTTTATAAGATGCTTGTATGTCATTGTCAAGTGTGCAGTGGGTTTGCTATTATTTGGTCAACCTAAGAGTTTTACAATATCTACAAAATCTGTGAACCAAAAAGTCCTGCACGGTGTGTTCTGTTCTTGACCAACATCTACACATTTCAGAGTGAAGATAGAGACAGTGTTTCAAAACCTACTATTTTGACATCATGTATGCGTTCCAGGTCACTGCGCGGTGTGAGCATGTGAGAACGTGTCTGATGCCCAAAAAATGCAGTCTACCTGTATGTAGGCAAGTCACATTGAAACACGACCAAACTAACAGCAAACTCTTCTTGCGTGTTGGCATTGTATAATGGTGTTCCTCTCCCAGAGGCAACAACGGTAACCCTTAATGGAAAAAATCATGTTTTATTGATGAATCTGACTTTGCTCTGGGGCTTGACTACACTGACTGTATACACTGTATGCAAGTTATTGCTTCAGTGTGAAATGATATGCCATTTATCATAGTTCATCTGCTGTGATGGAAAGAAGGCAATATGTCTTTTAATTAAAATCTATGCTTAACAAATTGGTTGTAGGCTCTAACATTAAGACTAAATTGGATATGCTATAGGATTTTTTGTTATTTATCCTTTCGATTTTGAATATATTTTAAGCTTCTCTTCATTTGTAAAATAGTTATGATTCACAAAATTAAATCTAAAAAGTGTTTGAGACCAACAAAGAAATCCACTGCAATAAAAAACACATTTAGGCTTATGTAATGGGACTTATTTCAAAACCTTCAGTATAAGATGGACTAATACAGCCCTTGTGACAACTAGCCCCGGTCTCTTCTATGCTCTTTTTTCCTTCTATGTGTTTGTTGATCTGGAGCAGATGTGGTTAAACCTGCCCTAACCCTCGTCTCAGTGAACACGCTTTAGGTCCATTGAAGACCATCAGGTGGCGCTATTAGCTTAAACGGAAACAGGACACACAAAATTACGTAGGCTACCTTGATTCTCTGCATTTGGGGATATACAATGAGGCCTATTACTATAAATTAAATGCAAAAGACAACACATGATGTTAGTAACATCTTTTATTTTCGTAAGCACAGCATTTTATTAAAATACAGCACAGTTTCCACTTTAATTTCGCTAAAATACCTAGTTCTTACGTTATTTCTATAAAACTGTGCGTTATAGGACATTTCGCCACGACAGTGAAAAATGCTTTTAGAATAATACAAAAAAAGTAAAAATGTATTAGGTAGGCTACTTTTCGATTTAACCAGACAACAGAGTAGTCCTACATTTATTTTACAGTTTACAAGTGAAATAAAAATCATGAATTGCTTTTTAAAAATGTTTAAGAATAAAAAAAATAAATAAAAAAAATCGGTAAAAATCTTCGAAATTTTTATATAACAACATAAATGTAGGCCTATTTTACCAGAAAATATACAATGAAAACCTGTAAAATGACGTCCCAAAAAGTGACGCATCACTTTTAACCATAAGCTTTTTCATTTATCATCAGTTCTATACATTGCAGTGTTTTAGGTTGCTTACTCGGTTATTATGCAAACTTTATTGCATTATTTTACCACGCGTCATTTTACCCTGATGGGGTTTTGTGTTCGTTTAGCTCTTTTAATTCAGCATGTGCTCTTCTGTTATCAGTAAGTTGTATTTTAAGGTGCAAATTGAAGTTGTTGAATTATATTGGTAGGCTATATTATTTCATTTAATGAAATGCATGGTTTTGACCAGCAACATAAACGAGCACTCAACGTATTGTCTGTGAATTTCTTGCAACCAAAGCTTTTGCATGGTATTTTTTAACAGTGTGCAGTGACGGGAGCTTTGCTGGTGGGCACGGAGACCCCTCTGTCCCCAGACTGCCGCCACTAGTCGCCCCCAGCGCCACACGTCACATCACGTCCGTACTTGAACTTGAATCCCATTCCATTCTTCAGAGGCAACCCCTGCCACACACACAGGCGCCGGGTCCTCCCCGAGAGCAGCGTGAATGCGAGACGTAATTGCTCGGGTCCTGATTGATCTGGAGAGGAGGTGTTGTCTTCAGAGGTTGAGCCATTCTGCGCTCTGATGCCAAGCGCACATGGAGGACAGTGCCAAAGACGTCTCTCACCTGGCGAGCCCGTCGTCCACGGATCTTGGATTTCCTTTATAGCAGGACAGCAACTGGTTTTTATGTTTTAGGGGTTTTATTTGAATTTTAAGACACTGTTTTGGAATCGAGGTTATCAGAGGTTAAAGAAGCTGCTGCTGCTGCCGCGGGTCGGAGTGATTTTCACGCATCGCTATCTCAGGTTAAGTGGCACATAGTTAGTGCCTCACGACAGTCGAATGCAGTTTAGGCTGTTCACAGAGTACAAGTGGTAGTTTGTGCCGTGATAACGACTAGACTAGCGCGGTGTAACAGTACCAGGGCCGTGGAGGAAAGTTTGGAGAGGTCTTCTGGAGCGCACACATAAGTCCGAGTGTCCGTGAGATGCTGCTGTAAATGCGGGGCAATGTCCCGACGGAAGCAAGGCAACCCACAGCATCTGTCCCTCACACAGAGGGAGAACCTACCGAGTGAGTACAAGACCTCTGTCACCTTCATCACACTGAGCGCACTGCCATTCCCTCATTATTGTGAAGTATCGGGACACAGAAAACTTTTCTTTCTTTCTTTCTTTCTTGCTTTTATTCTTGCAGACTGATATATGTAACTAAACATGAATTGCTTTTTAATTTACACGTGCATTAAACATTAAGGATTATCAGCTAGTCAAAACCATCGTTAGTCTAGTGTAGGTAGGCTATAAGGTGTTTTTGCAAAACTTAATTATGTACGCTATCCTAACTAAACTTAGTTAGAACCACAAATAACAACAGTGAGCCAAGTGTAGGTTTACTTATTACATTTAGGCTATTTTAATCGATAATCTGTTACCAACAATTGAGGCCTGTTCGTTTTTATCGTGTTTATTTAGCCTTTTTATTTTAAACACTATAAATGCATTCTACTATGATGATACTTTTCTCATTTGTTGTGAATAATTGATTTAAACAAACGGAAGTGCTGAACATAAAACCATAATTCATAACATACAGTTTTGTGAGACCCACGCGTTCTTCTGCTCTGTCCCACTCAACACACACACACACACACACACACACACACACACACACACACACACACACACACACACACACACACACACACACACACACACCTCACCTATTTTCTATTATTGTCACACATATACACAAGCATACACGGCTTATCAAGTTTACTTGATGTAGTTTATTTAAAAGACTCCGACTTTGCTGGTTTGTCTGGTGTTTATTTACTTTTAAAAACCAAAGTGCTGATACATTTTTAATTAGTTTTATTTTTAGCTTAATCTCTGTTTTACAATATCATGGACTTTGGTGTTGATCGTCCAAGACAACACACTTCATATGTTCATCTTTAATTTACCCTTTTATCTAAGATACTTTACACACTCTTTCCACAAGTAAAACTTTATGTAAAAGCACTCTAAACCCTTATTTGTTTTCTTTTTGCCTAGTTTTTTATATTCCCTTAAAAGCTTTTCTTGCACAGTAAAACAGCATAAACTAGCTGCAATGTAAACTATTGAGAGTAACATCATTAAAAGTGTTTACATAAAAAAAAAGTAAAGACTTATTCTGTCTAATTTTCAACAGCTCAGTTTTGTAATTTAGTGATTGTAGCCATAAACAATAAAAGACCAGCAAAGTTGATCCATGGTTAATACACTGCATATCACTGATGTGCTTCACCCCGTTCACCCATAGTATTTGTGAATTTAACTCCAAAGCTTTTATTTCCCAAAATGTTCAGTTTATTTATTTAACCTCAAGATGTGTTTGTATTTATCAAACAATTCCTGATAAAAATCGAACATTTCTTAAAACGTTTTACAAATGATTTTATTTTTAGAAATGTTTGCCTTTTTTTTTTTTTTTTTTTTTTTTTTGATCTACCATGTCTTTTGATGCTCATTGCGTTCTACCTTGTTATTCATTTTGGTATTTCTGGTTTCACTGAGAATGTGGGTACAATGCGAGGGCGGTTTACTGAAAATATCTGATTCAGTAGTGAGTAGATGGTCTTTACACGTCAAAATTTGCACTGTTAATGATGCTGATGTTGTCGTTTTAGAAAACGTGAAGACATGAGATGAGGAAAATGTGTTAAAGGAGTGGGTGGGCTTACAGCGATCCGGTGGCCTTTAAATTCAAACCACTGCTACTCTGCCAGTTTATTTCACCTGATATGGTTTATAAGCAGATAGTTAGCTGGTTTTATTTTTTTTTTTCTCAAAATACATGTCGGGTTTCTTTCCAGTTGTTGTGACTAATAAATACTGAAACATCTCGTACATTATTGCTTGCTTAAATATGTATTCTGCGTTGAGCAGAATAATTATACTGTGTCTCAAATACTTGTTTAGTTCAAACATAATTAGTCTGGCGGTGTGTGTGTGTGTGTGTCAGTTGGCAAATGTGCAGTTTACATTGTGCGCTCTATACACTCTATCGCATGTGTACAGAGTGTAAACCGACACTTTTTAAGTGGACTCCGTTCAGGTTTGCACGCCAACCTCCATTCCAGTATTCACAGGCTCTTTCTGGGGTGTCTGTATGTCTGTCTGCAGGGGAAAACCAAAGTGCCCTCATTTGGCTATGTCAATGCTTTTGGCACAAAACATGTCAGTTAGCTGGAGGTTGCACAATAGAGAGATTCTGCCCAGAGCGACAAGACCTATAGATCACACTACCAAGGAACAGGAATATCAACATACTTCACGTCTTGAAATAAACGCGGGGCGCACTCTCCGCCCGCATGTACATGTACAGGTGTGTGCATTAAAGAGAACGTCTCCAGCCACGAGCTAAAATGGCAGGGCTCTTGCAGACGCGAATACGGGCTCTTGAGGAAGTCTAAGAGACGAAACCGCTCGTATTAAGATTTCCGCAAACCGCCTCAGTGCCAGAGAAACTCATTAGTTTAGTTTTTTCTACGTAAGTTGCATGTAAATTGTGTGAACATGTATGATTCATTACATGAGTAGCTCGACTACGTTAACATGTGGGTGGGGGCTGTCCATTAGGGCCCTTACTGGCTCTTAAAATGTAAAACGACTCTTTAATGGCTGTGAATGTCAGCTCTTTGAATGCTCGCATGATGTTTTCCGTGATCTTTTATGTGGCCGCTGGTCATCATGCTGATAAAATGCAAGGCATGAACCGCAGTGCCTTTGATTTCTAAGAGTGGAAGGGTCACATCAGCCTTTTACAAGTGGCTCTCTTTATAGCGACTTTAGGGTTATGTCCACCTTTTTTGTATGTGTTAGCGCTGCCTTCAAGAGAACTTCTTTCACAGACGGTGTGAGCCGAGAGCTGTTTGTGTGGTTACCCGCTGATCGGACTCGTCTGACCTGACTTGGCAAATCTTATAGGCGAGTCTCTGTTCCACTGCACAATATATTTCGGGTTTATTTTATGAGTGTCGTATTTGATGGTTTGTACAGCTTCAGTGGAGTGTAAATGTGCACAGTTGAAGCTGATAGGGGGTGCTGTAAGTCCTTACGAGAGGGAAAGTGATAGAGAGGGTGTGTGTTTGTGTGTGTGTTTTCTTTGAGAATCTGATTACTGCCTTCAGGAAACGTGATAACTGTATTTATAATGGTTAATACCCTGGATTGCTATCTCTCCTCCCAAGTGTATCATTCCCACAACAGGCTCAGTATAAATCTCTTATCTTACACTAAAGGTAATTAATTCAATTTATTGGAGTATGGATTTCACCCTAGGGAGCAGTAATATAGACGCTGTGCCCACTGTGCTCATTGCTCCTAAACATTTAGTGTCCTTGCCTCCAACCAAGTTTTTTAAGCAATATTTCTGGTTCTGATTTCCGGCACACAGCTTTATGTGAAATTTTGGGGTTCGGAAGAGTCGTTAGCGCGCACACGTGCATTGTGCACATTTGTTTGGCACGCACCCAGAAGCAGTTGACAGTGCATAGGCCTTAAATGAAGATAAGAAACAGACGTTATCAAGCACATCGATTATTTTTTTGGAAATGCGCCTGGTGAGCTCAGAAATAACATTAGACAAAATCTTTTAACACATGCTGGAGACGTTAACAGTTCCGCAAATATATATTCGCAATCTTTGTTCTGAATGTCTGAATGCACTAGGTGTTCTCTGTTGTCCATGTTTATTTATTTTTTTTAAATTATGATTTTTTTTAATTCAGAGCCATGACCACAATAGATCTGACATTAAAAATGATTAATAATCGAAATATTTCATATGACATTTATCTTATCACAAATGCTTTCTTTTATTACTAATTACTCTAAACACTCATGTATTATTAAAATGTAAAAACTAAAAAAAGATTTATAATTTAATTTTCTTCACTGTTTTTGTTTTCAGATTGTTTTATTGCACACTTATTTATTTCTATGTACTGATTTCCTCTTTTCACATTAAATGAGGCTTAGAAATCTTAGACCACTAATAAAGGTTCACTTTTTAATACATGTACATCATATCATCAGAATAACAATTTGAGTAAAAAGTTAATAATAAAAAAAGTTACATTGCTTTCAGAAAATCTGTTTGCTTAAATAACAGCAGCATTCGAGCTGCATGAGCTCCACAGTTTGTAAAAAAACAACAACAAAAAAAACCCAAAAAAAAAAAACCTGATGATTACATTGTGCAGCATGATTTGAGAAGGTTTCAAAGATCGTCTCTTATATTTCAGTGAAAGACTTTTAGTCTAAAGTTGACATGAACAATGTAATGAATCAGCTTTATAAATTGCTGAAATAGAAATAGTGAAGACTCTTGCACATTATACAGCATAATGTTTCTTTGTTTTAAAATGCAATCTTTATTTCCTAGTCTAAATTAGAGTACAGGTCCAAGATTTTAAATTTAGACTTTTTCAAGTCCACTGTACAGTGAGCAAATATCTGTAAAACTATACATAATTAATGATATATCAGCTATACTGCTTCTTTACACACTTTTTATTTTTTTTATAAAGATTTAAGTATCACAGCACACACATGATGTGCTGTACACCTGTGGCTCTCACATACACCTTTTTCTATTGTGTGCCCTGCTCGCGTCTGGCCCGTTCAGGACAGTGTGGATGCCTCCCAGCACACCCTCCGTGCCCAATTCCGTGGCATTGGGTCCAAGCCAAGCCCACTATGTTTGTGTTCTCCTTCTTGGCATTGCTCCACTGCTCTGGGGGTCTCCTGTCAGCCGGCGAGAGAGAGCTGCAGACAGCCGAGTGTGTGCTCTCGCAGGCGTCCTTCAGATCATGCACGCGCTGCTCTGTTTAGATATCTGTTTAGACTTTGGTCAGCTCTGTGATAGTGGAGGTTCTAAATATAAAACAGATCAAGAATATTCTTTGAAAATAATCTAAATATCATGCTGAGACAAAAATTCTACAGGAGTTAAGTTACTGTTGCTCTCCCCATGGCTCCTACACTTTTAATAATAAAGCTTTTTTTTTTTTGCTACTATGCCACAGAAGAAGAACCTTTCAGTGAACAGTTCTTAAAAGAGCAATTTTTTTTCTTAGTGTAAATAACATTTTATAAACTTTGGTGCATTGAAAAGGTTCTATTTCAATGTTAAAGCTTCCTCCTGAACCATAGATGCCAAAAGAACCTTTATTTTTAAGAGTGTAACAGCCAACCAGTGTGTGTTCAAGAGTGTGTTTGTCCCTCAGGCAGAGACTGGAGTTGATTTGCTCTCGAATCTCATACTGCTGCTGTTTTTTCCTGTATTTACGCTCTCTGTAAATCTGTTTTGTATCTCATTGTGGTTTTGTGTTGAGTCAGATACATTTCACAGCAAGTAGTGTGCGTTGGCTGTTTCGTCATTGATAATAATGCGGGAAAACGGCATTGAGATGCCAAACAGGGATTTTGACGAGGGTACGAGGTGATAAAGATGTAACTGATTTTCACATACGAAAACGGCTGTTTGTCAAGCTCCTTAACCACTGTTCCCAACGTGCACCTGCGATGCACCGACATGCTAGGCGACCCATGCTTGAGAGCGTATTTTGAGGCTGTTTTGCGGCTTTTGTAAGTGCTAGATTGTCTGCTGCGACATACCTGTATGGTGCATGTGCACCTCTCCAACATCCGTCCAGCGTGCAGAGAAGTAGACCGGAAACACAGATACCACTGAAAGGCTGTGACTGTACTACCTGTCACACACAAACACACAAACACACTCTGCTGATCTTACTGTGCAGCTCACAGGTGTTAGTCTATGCTGTGTGAACTGTGAATTTTTCTTTATGAGGACAGAATCAGACGCTTCAGTTCCACAAACGACTGACTGAGAGCATTTTGACTCTTGTAACTTGTGCTTTTACTAGAGATGTTTCATTTTCATTAACAGATTCTATCCAGCTCTTTTTGGACGTGCAGTGATTTGTGGGGATAGCTGCAAATGTGTGGAAAATTTCGGCCCATGAAGTCATTTCTAAGAACTCATTTGTCGTCTAGAGTCTACAGTACATGCAATACCCCAACAAGCAAGTTAATCATGTCTGGACCAGTTTGATAGCCAGACTGAAAAACAGATTTGCAACTCACAATAACTGAAGAACAAAAATCACAGACACACCAACAGCAGTTTGTCATTTAGAAACTTGACAGGTACTTTAATTAGTTAAACCAACTATTTTAAGTTCAAACTAGTCAAGGCAAGGCGTATGTATTTATGTTGTTGCATATTTTATATAGACCAAAATGTTTATTTAAAATGCTTTACATAATAAAGAGAGATGTAGAAGATATATAAAAGTCTAGTTTAAAAAACATTTATTTAAGTGATAAAGGGATTAAGTAAGAAATAGCCAATGAAAACAATACTGAAATTTATCCGAAACACATTGGCAGGCTTTTATCTCAGTTATTTGCAACTATCTGTGGCAGATTGATCTGTTACAGCTCAAAATGGATTATTGTAAGCCATTTATTATTATGAACCAAAATGAGATTGTAATGGAGTCATTTTTCCTCTTCTTTCACTGCTCAGCTGCAGCAGATCATGACGCATCAGAGGGCTCCATAGCCAGCCCTGTGGGCGGAGCCGGAGAGAGTGACCTGCTGACCTGCGGTCAATGTCAAACCAACTTCCCCCTGGGAGATATTCTAGTGTTTATCGAGCACAAAAGGAGACTGTGTCCCGGACCCAGCGCCTGTTTCGACAAACCGACTGACTGCGGCGGTGGCTCCCCGTCGCCCAGACCCCCACGGCCGGAAGTCTGCCGGAGGTCTGGACCGGTGGAGGTTGGGATCCAGGTCACACCAGGAGAGGAGGAGGAAAAACGACTGACGCCCGCCAGAGGAATCTGCCCCAAGCAGGAGGGCGTCCCAACAGGTAGGTGTTTCACACTGAGGGCTGGAGGAGGGGAAGGTTTATTAGTCTCTCAAGCTTGGCAGGAAAGAGAAACCTGTGAAGTGACAAACACCCAAAAACACACAGATTTGTACTTATACTTGAAATAGGTGCACTAACAAAGTAGTCTTTTCGGTAACACTTTATTTCGATAGTCCACTTTAGACATTCTACTAACAATAAGTAACTTTGCAACTACATGTCAACTAGCAGTTAGTAGAGTATTTGTAGACTGTCTACCTAACACTTTATTTGTCAACTTATACTAACCCTAAACCTACCCCTAACACTAACCCTAAACCTACCTAACAGTCTACTCTGAGAGTTAGTAGACATGTAGTTGCAAATTAATGAGAATTAGTTGACATGTAGTTACAAAGTTACTTATAGTTAGTAGAATGTCTAAAGTGGACTATCGAAATAAAGTGTAACCTGGAACCTTTTTATGGTTCTTCGGCTATATGATCTGTTGAAGGTTTTACAGTAGATAGTAACTACAAATTAAAACATTTTTTAAATGGTTACTAAATAAAATACACTATCTATCTATCTATCTATCTATCTATCTATCTATCTATCTATCTATCTATCATGTATTTTATTTTATATATAGGTATGTATAATCATTTAAAATAGCTGTTTTCAATTTAATATATTTTAACATGTTATTTATTCTTGTGTTCACAATACTGAACTTTCTTTCTTTCTTTCTTTCTTTCTTTCTTTCTTTCTTTCTTTCTTTCTTTCTTTCTTTCTTTCTTTCTTTTTTCAAATCTTGCTTAACCCAAACTTTTATATTAACCTTTGTAGTGTATCACAGTTTTCCACAAATCAGCAGATTAGAATGATTTCTGAAGGATCATGTGACACCGAAGACTGGAGTAATGATGCTATAAAATTCAGCTTTACACCACAGGAATAAATTACATTTTAAAATATATTAAAATAGAAAAGTGTTATTTTAATTGTAATAATATTTCACAATATTACTGTTTTTATGCAGCCTCTTGTGAGGAGACCTTAAAAAAATAAAATAAAACTTTATTCCAAACTTTTGACAGGTAGTGTACAGTATATAATTAAAACCAGTTTTATTTAACTAATAGTTGGTCTCTATAGGTGCTGCGCAGTGATATACACAATGTATTGGTGAATAGGATTTTGCCTTATAGCTTTTCCTCTATTACATATTTTAGCAAAAGCCTGAAAACGCTGACCAATTACAACCCAGGACCAGAGCTGTTTGTTTAATAAAGCTTCTTTTAAAACTGTAATTAAAACCTTACTTTTTACAGGAATATTTTACCCCAAATGAGTATTTTGTCTAGTTTTGTTTACTAATCATATCGTTTCAACCCCCATATTATTTTCTTTCTTCTGTGAAACAAAAAGAGATCCATTAGGCAGAAGAGCTGAGCTTCTGTTTTAAACTGATAGCATCAGTGATATCAAAGCTGCCTCTTTTGAATTTAACACAATTATGAATCATATTTGTGAGTTTCAGTAAATACCAAAACAATCAATACATTTTGATCCATTAATCACACAAAGCTATCGTACAATTTGCCGTTAAGATGATGCATTTGGGTACTTTTATGCTGCTCTTTAGGCCTTTTTGGAGCTTAGCAATTATTAATCACCATCCAGCTCAGAAATCCAGTCTTGCTTTTCTTTTTGGGAAAATAATGATCACAATATTATGGGTATGGGGTGATGTGAGGGTATGTAAATGATGACAAAATGTTATTTTTGGGGTGAGCTGTTCATTTAAGAGTGTAGTTTTATATGCACGGTTTCTCTTTGTTACGACACAAACACACACATACTGTTAAGCAGTTCTGACTGGATCGCTTCTCTCAAAAGGTCCTCTTCTTCTGACTCGGGCCTTCAAGAGGGATTAATACCCCTTGCATGATTTTATTAGAGCAAGACGCAGCATCTCTCTCTCTCTTTCTCTCATCTCTAAGTGAAACAGAACAGCCCTGAGTGCGCCAGCAGCTGAAACCAATTCTCTAAGAGGAAAAAAAACTCCAGAAATCCTCACCCGGCGTGTTCGGGGGAAATATCACTGTATTAAGAAAAAAAAAAGGCTAAGAAAGCCCATTAAAATTCAAGTGCTAAGAGACATAGTGTGGGGATTAATGAAGAAGATTCCTCATACAGAGGGTTAAAGACTCAGTTTAGCGTGCGGGGCCTGGAGGGGCCACATGTTATCTTCCAGCACAGTGCCGCCCAGCACACACAGCCTGGACAAGGAAATGCTTCACTTGCTAGTCAGGATGTGACAAATATTTGCTGCTCTACGCTAGTCAGCAGGCTTCAGCCTTGTCAATACTTTTTTTTTAAACTAAATTATACAAGGTTATTAGTTTTCTGTATTTGTTTGAATATGCCTTTTCAAAGCTGTTAATCTGGTGTGGGGGGAGGGGGGTTGTATTATCTGAACTTTTTACTGAACAACTTTGGCTTTAGTTTTGCTTCGTTGACAGAAGTGGAGAAGCCGTCAAGGTTATCCACAGAAATGCAGGGCAGGAAGGTGCTTTAGGCTTGAATTAAATATTTCCAGAGCATGAAAGCTTTACTCAACACAGTAGATTGCCACGTAACTGTCTTAAATTTCAGCCAAATTAGATTATATTTAATGGGGCTCATTAAATAGAATATGGAGCTATGGCTGCCTAGAGGCAAAAGCCATGCATGCTGTGGGCCAAAACGCCAAGCCTGATGGGTGTACGTTAAACCCTTCACATCTCAATGGAAATGTTTCAATCCATGCTAGAATGGCTCTTCTGTTCAGAAGTCACTTTAAAATAGCATATGTTTATTTAGATTTGGTAATAGTTGACACACAAAAAAGGCCATTTTGGAAATGTTGTTGTCATTTACTTTACTATTGCTTTGCAAATGGGGAGCGGTCACATGTCGCATTGGGGGAATCTTTAGGCACTTGCGGGTTCTGATATGATTCAGATTCTGGGAATCATGATTTGATATTTGTATTATTAACTAATGAGTTTACCAACTTTGAATGTCACATTTATTTGTGAATTTTTATTAAATTATGGTAACACTTTAGTATAGGGACCAATTCTCACTATTAACTAGTTGCTAATTGGCATGCCTGTTAATAACATATTAGCCGTTTATTAGTGCTTATACAGCACATATTCTGCATGACCATATTCTACATCCCTAATCATATCCAATAGCTAAACTTAACAACTACCTTATTAACCATTAATGCGCAGCAACTTAGGAGTTTATTGAGGCAGAAGTCATGGTTAATGGTTTGCTAATGGCAAGAATTGGACTATATAAATAAATACTTGGAATCAAAAATTTAAATAAAAAAATTGTATATTAATTAATTAAATTAAAACTTCTGTCTGTTCTTCACACAAATGTATTATTTTTTCAAAGACTTAGTGCATGACTTGTACAGACTTATTTAATTTGTCATTTTTGGAGCAACAACCCAAACTCACTTTCATTATATGGAAAAGAGCAGCATGAACATTCTGCTAAACTACTCCTTTTGTGTTCTATGGAAGAAAAATAACAGAGCAAAGCACCAAAATAGGGCTACATGTACTTACTATAGGGTTAAGCTTAGGGTTTACTGTTAGTTTACTGTTATTACCATAGTAAGTACATGTATGTGTAACTACATCACATTAAAATAGTGTCACCTTTTTTGTTGTTGTTGTTTACTATTCCTAATTGCTGTTACTTATTCACATACTGTATTTATGCCTGCAAAACTTTAAGTTCTCCTTCTCTTTGTTCCTCTAATATAGAAGATTGAGACATTTGAAGTGTTTAAATCTAGCTACCGTACTAACTACTTCTCATGCTAGATTTATTTTTGGTAAGATAATAGTTGATTCAATGCATCTTCTCAATATGTGATTTATATGTCTGCTGTGTTGAATAATTAACAGGACACCAATTTGTACCATATTAAAGGAAAGTGCCCATCACCCGCAGTTTCTGATAGAATATCCCATCGAGTGAATACCAGCGTCATTGCTATTTTCAAATCTTATCCCACACATGTGAAACTGCCCTTCGTTTCTAATCGATCTCTGAACTGTCTAGCTAATCATACTCCATGAACGCGGGAGAAAGTGTACCACATCATGCGCTTGTCCTTTCCAACGCTTCTCTAATCACCTAGCATGCGCTCATTTAAATATTAGAGTAGGCTTTAATCATAGAAAGTAATCAGTGTCATGAATATTCATACCGTGCCGGTCTAACAGTCTCATTGTCTCACTCCTGTGCCAAATCGTGTCTTCCTGCCTCTCAGCTGTCTGCTCTGATGGCCCCAGTCTGGTATCAATGGAAAGAAGTTTAAAATAAATACACTATTCATACATGATCCTAAGAGAACAGTGTGTGTGTGTGTGTGTGTTGTGAGAGAGTTTCTAAAGATGGGGAGACTGATCCCTGTTCTAAGAGATGAATATTTGCACAGCGGCTCAAGAAGATGCCATTTGCATAATGACTTTGTAGTTTTGCATTAATTAAATTTGCATATGAAACTGCGTTAATTACCTCTGATCATCTGTTTTCAGCGTTGCAGCATTTGATGTCCAGCCTTCGGGGTTGTGATTAGGGGTTACAGTGGCTGTTTCAGTGTGTGTGTGTGTGTGTGTGTGTGTGTCAGGGACTGAAGCAGAATAGAAAGTGAATTTGATGATTCAGTTTCACAGACCCTTTTCCTCTTTTTTTTGTGTCCCAACTCTTGCTAATATCCTGGCATATGAAACACCTCTTCTGAGTTTTGCAGTTAAAAGAGAAGAAATGTTTTTGAAGTTCAGAGATTTTTTTTTTTAAATACAGTGTCTTTAGCAAGTTCAAGGATCAGCCTTTGAATTTTCATGAAGGTACTGTCTTAAGCACTCTTTTTGTAAATGCACAGACATTTTTAAATGAAAATATATCAGGAGCTCTTTGTCTCTCTTTATGCAAAATCAACCGCAGATCTAGCAGTAAACAGTTTTTACATGTTTACACCATTAAGGAAATTATGTTTATCCTTGAGCATAAGATCTTCACATAAACCTCCAAACAGTTTTAGTATTAAAATTAGCTTTACATCAGTGGCTTCAGAACCCATATTATATGTTGAACACAATTTAGACACAGCAATATGAAAGACCTCAAGTTATTAAAATGGCGTAGGCTGAATAGGACAACTGACAGCTTTATAAATGCATAAGCAAACCGCAAAATAGTGATTTACAGTCGTTATAGTTTTGCTGTTTGTTTTATCAATGTAAATTGAATTTTGATGGTTTCATGCTCTCAGCAGCCAATAATTGACTGCTAAAAACACATTGTGGTCACACACACCATATTTATCCTCTTTGCGAATGAACAAGAGTATTTAATGTCGTCTGTGTCATATTTTCTTTTGCATGGTTTTGTTCATGGTTTTCAAGAGTAAGTGCAAGCATGTCACACAACCTGTCTTTTTGTTCGTGCATATTTCTGGACACACATGCTTTGTCGTCTTTGTCATTTCTCCCTGTTGAAGGGAGTTGAAAAGTAATAAATAGTTGCATTTTATTATTTACATGCAGCTTTATTTTTACCCTACTGCCTGCAACCTTATCCGAATAGATCTGCGACCCATTTTTTGTGTTACCACACACACACAAACACACACACTGTTATAGATTAAGATCAGTTCATTTTCAATGTAGCAAATTCAACAACAATAAATTCTCGACTCAAATTTAAATCAAAACCATGATTTTACAGACAATGTTAATTCATTTCAAGGAAAGATCTTTTAATTCTACAGACAGATAGTGGCATAGTATCATTTGATGGCTGTTGAAGCACTATGCAAATACCATGGCATATAAATTAGTAATCAGTCAGTACCAAGGTGTGTATGAAGTACAGTACTTTTTGTAAATCCCAATTAAAACCATATAGAACTAGATCTCTTTGTAGTGTTTGATGGACACATTCAGTCTCTCTGACCTCTAGCAGTAAATTGCAGAGCAATGATGCCCAGCACTTCACAGAAACCAAACCCATGATCCCTTGAAACACCCAAGCTATGCCAGCATCTCTGTTGCAGGGTGCCTGTGGTTAAGTCCTCTGGGATTTTGGGCCTGCTTATTTTTGGGATCCGTCCAAACTAGACCACCCCATCGCTGTCTGATTGGTGCTGTCTGCCGGCAGGGGTCAACCTGGTCCATGTTGGACACATTATAGAGCAGGACAGCGCTGCATGTGCGCTCCACGCCGAGCCCTGGTGAAAAGAGTTAAAGTCTCCCACATGAAGGCATCAAACGCTCCACATACCACTTTATTGTAGTCATATGGCAGCAGATTTGATATTTTTCCTTCCACAGCAGGGAATAAAACTCGCCACTAATTTGGACTGTGAGCGTCGCCACTAAATTTCAGCATGTGCTGTTTGGTGTTGACCAGATGTGTAACGCTTTTTTTCCCTCTTCCTCTCGCTATCGCTTTTTTCTCAAATTAGCCATGACTGAATTCAAGTAAAATATTTCAGAAGAAATAGCAAGGATGGTGAGATGACATGACAGTGGTTCATGAACATTGGCTGCTACCGATGGAAAACTGCAGCTCTATGTTAAAACCTACCCTTCGGACTTTAATAAGTCTAAGCTGGTTTGCTGGTTGAAGCTGGCCTATAGGGATGCATGATGCATCGTGATAAGATCAATACTGCGATATGTTTTAGTGCAGTTATTAAATGAGTTCATGATCCAGTGTGTGCAGCTCACAGTAAATGAACCAAGCCTCTATGAGATGCTGAAATACCATATAATGAGCTGAACCTGTAAATGAACACAGTGCAAATAAACCAAATTAAGACATAAATAGTGATATTGTATAGTTATTTTTTATTAAATACTCTCTTTTTAATTTTACACAACAATAGTAATTGTTACAATATATTTCTTGTTTCTTTAACATTTGAATTATAATCATTAATAATAATAATAATAATAATAATAATAATAATAATAATAATAATAATAATAATCTTTAAAATAATTATGATTACTGAAATAGGTTTCAATTGATTTCTCCCAAATCATTCAATCCTAAAAGAAAGGCTATCACAACAAGTATGAGTAATTTTTTACTATTAATTAATTCATTAATTGATTACTTTTAGGTTTGATGCAGAAATCACCCCAATCATTCAAGAATAAATAATTATTTCCAAATATAGCTAGTAAAAATTCCTGTCTTTTTCTTCATATGGAAACATGCAATGCAGAAATACAAAAATATATAAAAAAATATTTATTTGTTTGTTCGTTCATTTGTTAATTCGTAAATGTCTTAATGTTTTTTTTTCTTTCCCCCCACCATTCTTATCCTCTTGACATTAGGATGGCTTTGCCAGTAAGACATTACGATTGGCACTGAAGGGTGAGAAAGTGTTTGCGTGGAGAGTTTATTGCCAAACACTGACTATAGTGTCACAATCAGGCAGCCAAGCCACACACATGCTGATGCCCAAAGGAGAAGGCTCTTCTGGCAACTGTCTAAGGCAGACATTAAAGGATTTTAAGTTACGACTCTCTCAAACCTGCAACATGTGCAGTCTATCTGTACTTTAATGTCATCTTCTACGTGGCACATGGTTTACCGACAACAAACATTTTACGTGTTGAGTTTAGAAAAGCTCAAGGCCTGTGAACATTTGAAAGGATGTTAATAAAAACAGTGTCATTATCAAGACGGGATCTTGTAGACTGCATTGAATTATATTGCAGTAAACAGCAGTGTTTTCGACCATTGCTGTGGTTTAGTGTCAGAGTTTGGTGGCAGATTTTTGTCATTGTGTGTGGAGTTCTGCTGGGTGGCACCATAAAAGTAAAGTCTAATACAACTTGACTTTGACTTTTTCTCAGTCCGTCTGTATTTTTAAAGTATAGTAATGGTGGGAAGTCACTGAGAATGAATTGGACCCACTGATGATATTGTTTATTTGCACACGCTGTCTGTGTTTTTTCAGCACTTAATACACTAACGGAAAAATGCAAATCAAGTAATGCTTGAAAATTGTTCCAAAAAATTACTTTCCATCTTGCAGGTCAGTTTGCGGCAGACTACTGATTTTTGGCATACTTTATTGGCACTATACAAAGTCACAGTGTTGAATTTGCCCTTGGGTCTCTGATGTGTCCTGATGAGTTTAAACTTGTGTGCTTTCCATGAAAGTTCCCTTTATGGCTGTTTGATTCTCTTACTGATTATTTTTGCACCATAAAAACAAGAATAAAAATCACAAACAATGTCATTCATGGCTTATTTGCATCTGGATTTTTACAGTGTATTATGTCGGTTTACAGCGTGGGAATTCAGTAAGAACATATTGTGGCAACTGAGAACATTAGATTAAACTGTCTGTGTTTTCAGCATTTAATGCACTGAAGTAATAATGCATTTTAAATCAAATAATGCTGCAAACTCAATGCAGTTTGCATGTTGCAATTCGTAATCTTGCTAATCATTTTGCAGCACACTACTGCATTCTGCCATACTTTACTGGCACTATATAGAGCTGAATACATTAAAATTAACCATTTGTTTTTTCTTAGTGTGTGCGATCACACTCAAATTTCAAACATTTTTTTACTTTTTTTTTTTATTAGCCATCTTTTTTTGGCCTGTTCCCATCTCAAAAATCTTCAACGAGTACTTGAACATGAGTGTAGTACTCCAAAATAAGGGGAGGGGGCTGCTCTGTCATGTTGATAGCGGTTGATGACATTACAGTCTGAAGATTTGTAGGGTGAGAACCACCATGATAATTCAGCATTAAACCCTCCTTGGCAGACCATTGAATGAATAAATCCTCGATCTTATCAGTTTTTATTCATGCCAGTGAGGGCTTGTTCTTGCATGTAGTGTGCGGCAGATGTGGCCCTCCCGGTATGTTTGCTAAAGGCATTGGCTAGATGAAAGACTGTTCTTAACCATAAGCTATGCGGGGATCTGTGCCAAAAGCTGAAAACGCATCATTGTGAAAACAGCCCTGGGAGAAGCTGATTTCCCCCAGCAGAGGATGAAGAGGGCTTCAGCGGAGGGCTGAGGGCGAGATGACACACGATGGAGAAATCGGCTCTCTCTCTTTTAACTTAGACTTTTGTTCTCATAAATATGACTGGCATGGAGTAGTTAACCGTCATTGTTGTCAATCAGTTTGTAGATACGAAACTTCTTAATCTGCATACTTGTAAACACTACAAGTACATTGACAATGCATTGTTTTGAGTATGTAGTAAAATAAAATAAAATAAAAAAAATAAAAAAATAAAAAAAATTTGATTAGAAATCAAAACTATGCTAAAAAATCCTACATACAGGTAAATTTTTGTGTCAAAACATTATAATGCACAGTATGAAAGATGTAAAAGAACAAAGGTCTACTGTTTGAATAAAAAAAGATACATTTGTTATAATAATAGATGAGGGACTTCTGGGATGCTGGTTAGAGCTGGTCGAAAACGTCCAGGAGTAGAGCTCAGAGACTTATAACTATGGCTTTTAATGATAAGTTGGGTATTAGACAAGTTTGTGTGTGTGGTCTGAAACAGAGTTGGATAAACATGCAGTATTAAGTATAAATAACAATTATAATTCACATACTACAACTTTGAACATTTGCCCTGAGATAAACAGAGAAAGTATTTCATTTTCAATGTGCATTATAAATTCTTTCTTTTAGTGTAGATGCACATAAACACAAAAAAGTATAAAGTTTAACATACTGTTTAAAAAACAGTACATATTATAGTATTCAATTGTGAAAGCATATACGTATTACTAAAATTAATATGTATTAAAATAGGTATAAGATATCAGTTTTTAGTTCCAAGAGGACAAGTAGACATTACAATGCAACGGCTAAGTATTGTACTTCTATGTTTAATATACATTCTGAACACAGCATTAATCTAAAAATGCAGATATAAGAGTCCACAATCAAATATCCAATATAAACTGAATAAATATCAAATAATGGCTTATACTTATGAATTAAAATAGTATTCTGACAAACTATCACATCGTGAAACATCATCCAAGCACATTTTTTCGCATCAGACTTTGATTTGACATGCTAATTCTAATCTTGCTTATTATTTACAGTAGAATGCATAGTATGCAACCTAAGCTTTCATCTTGGACTACATGCTTTTGATTTGACATCTGAATTTGCGGTCACCTGTATGTGTGCCAAGGATTATGGGTACTCATTGATCATCGCACCAGTCAGAGTGCTACAGCTTTGGCCCTGCTGAGTGCAACAGAAGTGGAACCCAATCACATGACTGGCATGTGTCGCAGATCCAGCACACATAAGGCATCTAAAGAGCTGTTTTACAGGGCCCTGATTGTTTTGGAAGGCACACTGAGGGCCTGGGGATTTTTACAGTGAGCATTAAATGGGTATAGAAGCCAGGGCCCAGCTGGGGTCCATTATAGTACACGTTATCCAAAAAATACCAGGGCAATTATTTCGCATACGGGATAGTTCTCCGTTCTTTTTTGCTTCCCTTGCTCGCACACATGCAAGAAGCGAGGTCTAGCATTGTTTGGTTAGCCCCTGATGGTAGATAGCGCAACTACACCATTCTGCAGTCGAAACTGACAGCCAATCAGAATTAGCCATGCATTCTGATGAAATGTAAAAGCAGCGGCCAATCAGCACATTCAGGACACAGTTTTTGTGGGTCTTATTTTCAAGTACAGTCACTCTTTAGTTTGGGGTCCAATCCTCACTATTAACTAACTATGAACATCTTTTGCTTAAACTATTAGTTATTAATAGTTATTAAGGTAGTTGTAAAGTTTAGGTATGGGGTAGGATTAAGAGATCTAAAATATGGTCATGCAGAATAAGGCATTAATATGTGCTTTATAAGCACTAATAAACAGACAATATGCTAGTCATATGCATGCCTAATAAGCAACTAGTTAACAGTGATAATTGGTAACTAAACTAAACTAAATTGTTACCTCCAGTACAAATATCTAAACATTTTTAAAATCAAAATACATTTACTTTATTAGCAAAATTACTTCAAATATAAAGTCTTGTTTTCTGATTTTTTTTTTTAAATTGAGTTTATGCTTAAAACAAGAATAATAAAAAAATCTGCCAATGGGGTAATAAAAATAAACTTAATTTAAAGGGAAAACGTTTTTTTTTTTTTTTTACCCTCATTGGCAAGCATTTGTTTTCTCATTTTAATCATAGAGTCGTACTTTGAAGCATTTTTCAGAAAACAAGACTTTGTCATTTTTATTCTAAAGTATCTAAATTTAAATATGTGTTGGTATTTGTACTGGAAAATAAGACAAAAATGTGGAGTCAGAAAATAATTTTTTGCAGTGTAGTCAGATTTACTGCTTAGGCAATTGACGTTTGTGCCCAGAACTAAGCGGCCAAGAGCAAAGATGGTACAATGCACTTTTGGGACATCCTGCACCAGCCAAACAGAGATTTATGAGTATGTTAACGGTTATTTTTTCTCGATTTTTGTGTCTTGAACGTGTAAAATTGAAAGGAGTAAAATGATCTAAAGAAAAACTTTTACACAAGACTATTTTAATTCCGTCTCATGTCAAGCTATTAGCGTTAACCACTGGATATACGGCTGGGAGATTTGATTGCGATGACATGGAGCAATGTTTGCTTTGAACTGGTCCCTCGCTGTCCCCCTATTTGCTTTTTTCTCTCCACCCCACTGGCTTTTCCGCATCTCCCTTCAGCCGTATGCACCAGTGTCATCCATCAAGTTCCTGCAGCTCTTCTTGAACGCCTTTTCACGCCAGCCAGATCTTAACGCAGTGACGCACACTCCAAGCTATGATTCAGACTTGTTGCAATGCCACAAAACACTGTGCAAATGCTCTTCTCTCTGTTCTCACCGAGCCAAGAGTCATAGCTCTTTCTGACAGAGAAGTCTTTCCAGTTGTTTTTCTCTGTCCTTTCTCATCTGCACCGTAGGACGTCTTCGCTCTAGCAGTATCAGATGATGACAGGGCACTCTAGGGTGGCATGTGTTTTCAGTTAGACGGTTACGCTACCCTTGGCTGGCCTGTTTCTTCATGAGGCTGGCAGCGAATGTGCAGGAGGAAGTAGAAGGCTGAGGTGGGTGTGTCAGTATGTATAGGACGGGTATGGTGGTAAATGCTGGCAAAAATTGTTTTATTAAGTTTTTTTTTTTCTCTTGTTTTACGCTAACTTCTCTCCGAACATGGATAATTTAATAATACTGAAGTGAAGTGTTATGCAAAAATGTGTAGACACAACAAAACAAGCGGCTCATCCACTGTGGATCTTCAGGTTTGATTTGTTGCAAAGTTACAAAGCTCCGCCCACACAGAGGTAATGGACGAATCAAAAGGCTTGCTATTGGTCGGCAATGCGAATTTGTGTCAAAGCTCATCAAACTTGAACCTGACAGGAAATCCACATAAGGTGTCAAGTGAAACTATTCATCATGCTGAGTCACATTGAAATGACTGGATTTTTCTCACATAACTTTTGCCAAGCCTCATTAGGACTTGCCGTATACTTGCTTTATCTCTTCTACAATGGCATTTCTTTATTTCTACTATAGCATCAGAGCTGAAACATTTTGCTTGCACTATGTGTCAGTATAAGTCCCAAAGGACTGCCATAACAGCCAAGGCAACATAAAAAAGTGTAAGTCTAACGTAATACGTAAAATAATGCAAATTTGCTTCAAACTTATGCCTATGTGTTTTTTCTGGAAAACAAGACCAAAATAATGAATAGGCATTTTTTTTCTTCTTCTTTACAGTGCAGTGTAGACCCCGAGAATTCAAGGAACTGCTGAGTGGATTTTGTGTGTTAGGATGAATTTATACCGGGGTCTCCAAGTTTTCTCTGTTTATTTGTGACATTGGCTGAGAAAATATGAGTTTATTTGTTTGTTTGGGTAGGTTAGGGTTAATGTGGGTGTGACTGTGTAGGTGTCTTTTGTATGTGTATGCATCAGTATGCTTGTGTGTGTGTATGTGTGTGTGCAGTGAGAGCACAGTTGCTTCTCTTCCAGAGGTAGTTTGTGATGTCCCTCCTCTGTGTTCCTGCAGATGGAGACAGATTGGAATGGTTACTGCACCAGGCCTGCTTTCACTTAGACAGGAGACAGCCGTGTGTATGTATGTGTGTGTGCCTGCCATAACCACTATTCCTGCCACTATCCTCTGTGGCTTCTTTACACACACAGTTTTTCCAATGTAGAATGGGAGTCTTTTCATATACAGTTGTCTGTCCTCATTATAGCCAGGAATCACAGATAACTGTCATCCACCAGAGCTGTGAACTACGAGAGGATTATGGGTAAAAAAAAAAAAGAAGAACTATATAGAGAAATTGATAAAGGTAATTATTAGTTTAGTTATGGTATTGCTGCTGTAGAGCAGGCTTTCGCACTAAGCGCCTGGTTCAGGGTTATAAAGTTTGGTTTCTTGTTAGGGCAACAGATTTGCACTGCAAAAATCATTTTCTCAATATGTGTTTTTTGTTAATATTGTTAAAATAAGAAATTTACTTCAAAATCAAAATTGTGTAAGTTAATATCCTGTTTTCATGGAATATGACATTGCTTAGTTCACAGAAAATGTTTCGAGAATGAACATTACAAAATTTTGTAAGGGGTTTTTATCAATATACATTAAACATATACAGGTATTATCTAAAAACAACACCCTAATTTAATTTAATTTAATTTAATTTAATTTAATTTAATTTAATTTAATTTAATTTAATTTAATTTAATTTAATTTAATTTAATTTCTCTATTATACATGGGTATAATATTAATCGGTAATATTAAACTATTATATAGTTTTTCTTGAAAACAGAAAAAAAAAATACATTATACATAAATACACACACACTTTACTGCAGGCTCTGGGATTTAACATGAAAATATCAGACTTTCCTCAGGAAACTGGTATGGTGGTTTTGGCCCCAGCGTGTGGTCTGGCTTTTCACTCATCATCTTCCCTTCCAAAATCATTTATTTCATTGTCATAATCATTTATCAAAGACAATGCAATAGTCTGTTAAGGCTCACAGCTCAATCGATGTTCAGTCACATCTATCATGAGGACTGAGAGAAATCCAGACAGACAGAAAGAAACAGTAAAGGAAGGATATTCAATCAGCCATCTGTAAAATTTAAAGCTGAATGATGCGATTTTTAGGTGTTCGGATTCTTAAATCTTAATGTACAGCGGCAGCTTCGAATAAACCAGTTTTATGTTGATTTCCCTGAGAAGTGTAAAAAGCTATAAACTGGGGCATTATCAAAACATATTTTTTTGACCATCCTGACCAACAATGATTCAACCAATAGCATGAGTTTGGGGATGGGCTATCTGTCTAACGGTTCAGTGTCAGAAAACTCTCATTATTTTTGCATTTCCATTTGGTACCACTAGTAACATAGAATTAGCAATTAACTTAAATTGACTTCAAAGATATTGTTTAGCTCCCTCCCTCACACACAAACAAACACTCACATCCAAATCACATCACCGTTCCCCTAGAGTGTGTTGGTGGCACAGACAGCAGAGTTGCACTACATAGAATGCTGCACCTCTGTATTTCTCATTAGCATAGTGGTCTGGCCCTCTGATTAGCCACGATCATCACAAACAAGACATCAGTGATGCGAGGTGAGGCCCCACAAGCCCCTGGGAGCCCCAGATCACAGGCATGCTAATGAGGGCCCACGTTACTGTGTTGTGAGGTGTCAGCCAGGCTTGTGACAGGTGCACAGAGGGGACGTTTTGGGGGAGGGGGGGGTCCGGAGGGAAGTGAAGGCGTGTCGTAGTCCCCATGGCATCCCCTCGTCCTTTGTTCTTTATGCAAATCCATTGCTGTGGCTTTCGACAGCTAGGAATGTAGCGGGTTCGAGGGGCAGAGCTGTTAGAGCGCCAGGCCTGAGTTGTACACACACACATGCATATGCATATGTTGTTGCACTGCTATTTTAGAATTGTGACATCATAATAAAAGTTGTACGCATTTGGATGTCATCAAACAAGTTGCTTGCATTCGCACATGCACTTATCTATGTGATATGTTTACCAAACGTGCTGCATGCATTTGCACACACATAAATACCTTTTCATTGTTATACAAGTTTTTATACATTTACATGTTCATATGTCCTTGCGTTGTGATGTAAAAAGTTGCACACACACTTGTCTTTGCGATATGATTACCAAACATGTTGGATGCATTTGCACACGCATAGATGCCTTTTCGTTGTCACAAGTTTTATGTATTTGCACACACTCATATCATGACACGAGACTTTGCATTGTGGCATTATCAAATACATTGCACACATTCATACATGCACATTATTGAGATGTGTTTCACACTTTTGCACACATGCATATATTTGCATTGTGGCATTATCAAACCAGTTTCATGCATTCGCACATGCTCATATGTCCTTGTTGTACCAAACAAGCTGCACATTATCGCACACACATATGTCCTTGCCTCGTGACAACATCAAACGAGTTTCACGCATTCGCACATCATCACATGACTGTTCCATTAGTCCAGCCTCAGTAAGTGATTGGTTCATGCTCGGGTAATGCTGGAGACAGCAGTAGCTAACTCTAATGTCGTTTCCCTTGTGAAACAGCAGTACCCACAAGTCTGCCAGATTTGTTCGCAGATAATTAAAAAACACCCTCCAGCCCCTCCTCCTCACTCCTCATGTCACTGCATTCATGCTCTTAAAAGGAAATTAATTGCCACAAAATGTTGAAATCAACATATCTAAACCCAGGTTGGAGGTCCCCAAGGATGTACTAATTGGCCGTGAGGTTTTGTAATACTAAACCCGAGAGAGCGGATAAGTTTAGTGTAAGACGCCCTCTGTGTGCACATGCTCGTGTGTCATTAATCACATATCCTATACACACACACACTTACAAAGACATGCACGTAGACAGCCCAGTGCTGTTTAACACAACGAGGATGCTGCTGCGGAGTCGTTAGCACCACGCACATCGACCGCCAGCTCTGTAATATAACAGCCACAACTCAATTTAGCTGTTTAACCTGTAATCCTGGCAATATTTATTGAAGTGCAAGAGGGAAGAAAATTAGGCTATTAGGCTCTTGCAATTGAATACATTGAGAGGAGAAAAGACACTCTGTTAACTGGCAGTTGACCTCTGCGGCCCGCAGCGAACGGTTTCATGAACGCGGACCATGGTAATTACTGCAAATTGAATCACAGAGCGAACAGCGATGATTCCGTAATGAGCACTTTTATTGGCTGGAGCTCTTTGCTGTGACATGGTCCTCCCAGGCCTCTGTAGTGTGGCACACACACACAGTAGGACCCAATGGACCATGATCAGACGGAGATTTGTGTTTCTGAGGTGCCTGATGGGTAATTTCACACCATCGTTCCACACAAGCTGCTGTCACAAGACATGGCTCTCTGATGGGTCATTAGCATATCCTAACTTATTCACTATGGGTTTCTCTCCCTCGTTCTGGCTTGTTTGGAAAGTTGATGAAATTTGTCTTTGGTCGTCATTAAGTCTGCCTGTCTGTTAGCTGACACGGTCCCTTAGTAACATATGGTGTTTTTTGTATGATGTGATAGGATGCAAATTGCAATAGCACAAGCACACAGTTATGTCAGGGGAAGAGCGCGAGCACACACACCAAATGCATATATTTGTGCATGCACGAATGCACTATTGCACACTTTTTGTCCATCCCACATTATGATGAGTCCTTTACAGCCATCAGAGGGATATGGGATGTTAATGAGGCTTTTTTGGAACTAGAGCTGGGCGCAGAATATGTCCGCTGTTGATTTTATCCAGACTTGGGCTCCTGTCCAGGGCCTGAAAATGAAAATGAACAGCCTGTGTGTATTTTAGTATCTAATCTCTGCCACCTCTTTTTTCATGTTCCCTCAGTTTCTCTCTCTGTTACACTCTTAGCATCCAGAATCCCTCCCACCAGGTGTCCATTTAAAGGCCAGCCAAACCAAACACAGGCTGTGGACCTGTCATACACAACCACTTCCACTTTCAGTGTCCTCCACATTTCTCTTTACTGCATTAGTCAGGTATTTAATAGGCAAATATATAGTACAAAACAAAAATAATAATAATACTGTGGAAGTATTTTTTCATCGATGTGAAATCATGCACATGACTGCATTGGCATGTATTTGCAAAGTGCATTTCATTGAAATATCACATCACACAAATGTAACTTTGACAGTAGCTAACTGTGCACATGACTATATCAACATGTCAACACGATTCCCTTTCATTTTCTTTCTTTCTTAATCCTCTCTTTCTCTTTCTTTAGCCACAGAATTATCTCCATATGGAAATAGTGAAGGGTGGGGGTGTCGGGGTGTTGAATGGGAAGTTCTATATTAACGCCGGGCAGACATTAGCATTAGCACAATGCATTGTGGCCTGTGGGCGATACCTGCCATCTGTATTAGCCTCCAGCCCTCAGGGAGCTTCCCTTCTCTCACTAACCCCCTAGTGTGACTCAGATTCTGGGTGAGTCACATACAGGCAGATCCTCTTTGACACAGCTTTAGAGAGCAGCCGGCCCTGCCGCACAATAGATAACCTGCTAGGCTATCAGAGAGCTCTTGTCTCCCCTCTTAGGGTGATGTAATTTTCATTCAATCTTATAAAATGGCTGTCGCCGCACTGCAATGAGATGTCTTTCATATGTTGCCTGTTTAATTTTTAAACAGAAATGATCCATGAACCTCACCATAGAGGACTCAGCTTTGATTACATTCAAAGCCATCACTGAGAAAAAACAGATGCTCAAACGACATGGAAAGCTATTAAAGCGTGCTTTTCAACCTCCCCTCGCACCAAATCAGAGAGTTAATAGCTAATATGTATTTATTAATTCCGTCCACTTGTTTTGTGTCTTCCAGGAAAAGATGAGCCCTCCAGTTACATCTGCACCACTTGTAAGCAACCCTTTACCAGTGCATGGTTTCTGCTGCAGCATGCACAGAACACCCACGGGATACGCATCTACCTGGACACCCACCCTACTAGCTGTTCGCTTACCCCTCGCATGGCCCTTCCTCCACCACTGGGGGCTGACGCCTTGCCCCGTTCCCCTCTAGCCAGCTTTCTGGGCGATGGCAGCAACCCTTTCCAGCTGTTGCGTATGGGTGCCCCACTGCTACGAGATCCTCCACCACCGGGATACATTGAAACCCGATTGCCATCAACCCCACCCTTTGTAAGCCCTCCGCCACCCCGCCATCCTCTGGAACGCCTTGGCCCTGAGGAGATGGGTCTCCTGTCCCAGCATCCAAGTGCTTTTGAGCGGGTGATGCGGCTGACACCCATGGGCATTGAACCATCCATGGGCTTCTCTCAGCGTCTTCGTGAATTGGCGGGCAACAACAACAATGGTGGTCCCACTCCCCCTCTTTCACCTAACCGTGTGCCCCCCATGCATCGGCTTCTCAGCCCAACTCTCTTCCAGCATGGTTCCAAACCTATACCTTTTCTAACCACACCCTCACAGCCGCCATCAGTCCCATCCAGAGGCAATTCTTCACCACCACTAAATCAGGTCATCAAAGCCAAGTCCTGTGAGTTTTGTGGCAAGACTTTCAAGTTCCAAAGCAACTTGATTGTGCACAGACGTAGCCACACTGGCGAAAGACCCTATAAGTGTCATCTCTGTGACCATGCCTGTTCGCAGGCCAGCAAGCTAAAGCGCCACATGAAGACGCACATGCACAAATCAGGCTCCATAGGGAGTTCACCTGAGCAGGGAGGGCAAGACTCGGCTGGAGAGGGGCTTAAGAACAGTGAGGAAAATGGCACGAGGGAGGGATTGGATCATGAGGAGGAGGAAGAAGAAGAGGAGGAGGAGGAGGAAGAGGAGGAGGAAGAAGAGGAACAACAGCAAAATGGAAGCAGGCCAGAATCCAACCTGAGCATGGACTCGGAGTTGAGCAGAAACAGAGAGAATGGCCCAAGACCCTCCCCAGAGGAGAAACCTCTGTCCACTGACAGAGTGACAGAAAGCCAATACAACAACCTCGACAATCACTTGAGAATGCCACCGGGCAGCAGGCCACGCGAGGAGATGGACACAGATTCGGCATCCAGAGAGACTGACAGAAACAGGGGTCCCATGGTAAATGGCAGAGGCTGCGGCCCAGAGGATCCCATTTCAGCGTTGTTCCACCGGAAGCCAATGCCTATTTCCAGCTCCAGCCTCACTGGGTCTTCTGCCAAGAGGATCAAAATAGAGAAGGATGCGGAGCTGCCACAGGTGCCCATCATATCCCCTGAAAATGTGTATTCCCATTTGCTTGCCGGTTATGCTGCATCCCGCCACTTCATAAGGGAGCCCTTCCTAGGCTTCAACGACTCCAGGCAGTCACCTTTTGGCACTTCTTCCGAGCACTCTTCATCAGAGACAGGCAGCCTGCGCTTCTCCACCCCTCCAGGGGAAATTCTGGAAGGCGGTGGGATGTCGGGTCGAAGTGGTAGCAGTACACCTCACCTCCAGCTGCGGGGTCCTGGGCCAGGGAGACCCCCCTCTAAGGAGAGTCGACGGAGTGACACCTGTGAATACTGTGGTAAGGTGTTCAAGAACTGCAGTAATCTGACCGTGCATCGGCGCAGCCACACAGGTGAGAGGCCTTACAAGTGTGACCTGTGCAGCTACGCTTGTGCCCAGAGCAGCAAGCTTACCCGGCACATGAAGACCCATGGGCAGTTTGGCAAAGAGGTGTATCGCTGCGATATTTGCCACATGCCCTTCAGCGTGTACAGCACCCTGGAAAAACACATGAAGAAGTGGCATGGAGAGCATTTGCTGACCAATGAGGTCAAACTTGAGCAGGCTGACAGAGCTTGAGACCACTTACCAATGCACTGCATTATGGGTTTTAGCTGGATAGTCTTTTTCTTGACTATATATTTTTTGGAGTGATTTGATTTTTTTTTTTAGTGAAAACAAACTGCCACCTGAGAAACCAGAACACAGGGAAATGTTTAGTCTGCGGTTCTAAAACCCTTCTTGCATATCCCAGCAACTAACAGAGGAGTAGTCCATTAGGAATTCATGGAGCCTTTCTACTGTGCAATAATTTCTGTATTTATTGGATTATTTGTAATGATACATGGCATGTGCAGGTACATTATCGATGGGTTTCTAATGCATTCAGTTCCTGAAATTATATTTCTACACCCCATCTTATGATATGACAAATACTGAGATTTTGGCATTCAGCCAGTTTTGTGCTATAAACTAGTTTCCTCAAAGGAAACAAATGGATAATTTCTAAAAGAAGAGGTCAGCTTCTAAAAATCTGAGAAAGTTTTCATGTTATTGTTGCTGTCATTGGCCCCACTCATCATGGGTTATATTCAGTAGATAGATGTAAAGCACTGAATGTCACTTTGACAATAAAATATTCAACAATTTTAAGGGGCAAAAAACCCAGGGATGTTTAAAGGCAGCTGACTGGCAGTTTGACTGCATCTGAATGATTTTCTGTTGACAACCTTTGAAATGAATGAGATGAAATGAAATGCAAGTTCATCAACCATGACATTTATGAGAATGATACCGTGCAGATGACAACAAAAATGACTATATTTCCTCTACATTATTATGGTTCCCGTATATAAACAATGTTGAGGCCACCAGTGTTGCATTACCAACATATTTTTTTCAAAAGGCTGACATTTTTTAAAGCCCAGATTTTACTTTTAAAGATTAAAATGGATACATTAACTTAAATTAACATCCATAATTTTTTCCAACTTCATCTATCCCTTAATTATATTTTATTGCTTTCCAAACCTTCTACAAGGTCCAATCCTTTCATATGTTAATTGTATTATAATATGTTTATTGTGCAGTCTTGACTAATTCAACCTGGATTCACTTGTTAAGGGAAGCCATAAGCTTGTTACATATCAAATTGTTATCTTAGGCTCATATGGAGGATTTTTTACCGCTGCATTCCTATTAAATTAAGGCATGTGTTCATACACAAATCAATCTATCATGGAATCAAAAATGAATTAGCAGCTATTTTGACACCAATATAAAGCACAGGTGCTCACCTGTAGAAATCATTTGAGTAAACACACACTCTCACACACACACAGGGCATTAAGCTGTAGCAGCATTATATGCACCATCCTGTGCGTTGTTGAAACCGCAATCACTAAATTGTCTTTGGGCTCTCTAGAAGCCCTGGGTGACTGCCTGTCCTCAAAGGATCCTAGGATTAAATGATTTCCTCATTACAACCTCTGTTCCTACACACTGAATCGCCTCCACCTGTCTCCTTTCATACATCATCAGCTCAAATTTACACCACAGTCCTCCATCCCGCATACACCACTGTTCTCTATCTGCGTATTCACTATTTACAACATCCTGCCGTTTATATTCATGGCTTTTTACAGTTTACATTTTATTTTTGACTTGAATAGAAAGTTGAATTTAAGCTACGGCTGCACGTTGCCCGCTTGAAATCAGTCAGCTGGGTACAACATAAAGAAATGTACAGCACAATGATGAGAACCATTTTTAAATACGGATGTGTAGTTTATCACCTACTTGTCAGATACTTAGCAAACCTCTCTTTGCGTAAATGACAGGAAGTGGCCATAACATGAAAGAAAATCAGGAGGAAATGTGTCGTAGTCAAGAAAGCATGTCGAATTGAAGTGCTACCAATGGCTTTCAGAGATAGACAAAACCAGACAACACGGACGTGCCTCAAATTAATATTCAGCCTTTATCTTCTGATGTAGTCAAAAACAATCCATGAGCAAATGATCATAACCAGTATCATTTAAATTCATTAAGAGGAATCAAATCAAATAAAGTCATCAAGAATGACTGTTCATTTATTTGGGAAATGTAAAGTGTGCTTCATTTTTAAGGGAAGGTTTTAATGCACAGATTTTTTTGAGAAATTACTAAGCCATTTCTTTACTGATTTATTTAGATGGACTAGAGAATTATTGACAGTGGAGGTAAAACAAATAATTGGAATGAAAAAAAAAAAAACTATGACACTGTCTTTAAATTATGTTTACAGTGTTAAAGTATAAGGATACTGAGCTCTTCTGTATATGTGTTTTAAATGAGACAAATGTTTTGTCCTCTGTTTTTCTACAATAATGAATATCATAGCAGGGTTTTCTCCTTTTTCCCTTTGTTTTTTTCCCTCCCCTCCCCTCCCCTCCTTTTTTTTTTTTTTTTTTTTTTTTTTTTTTTTTTTTTTTGGTGCAGGTATTTCCGTAAGTTTCTATGGATATATGCGCGTGTATGTTTTGTTCATTGTTAAATTCTCAATGTATTTGTAATTTCAGTGGCATTTTATGAAATGATGCAAAAAAATCTTTATATTTTGCAGTCCATTATGAAATTGTGAGTCTATTCAAATGTTTTGTCACTATATCTGTTCATAATTTTGGTAAATCCATCCACAGGAGGATGTAAAAAAAATAAAAAAAATAAAAATGAAAACAAACAAGAAAATAATCTTTTGTGAATTATTACATCCGGGTCAATCTTTGTTTATGTTATATGGTTGCACTTAGAATAAAAGTCATAAAAGTCATGGTAGTACTACATCATACACTACCATTAGATAGTCTTTTACAATCAGCAAACACTTTTTTTTATTAAGTATAAATGCATATCTTATTTTCCATTATAATCCACTTAAACTTGCAGGTTAAGCCCAACAGGGCTGATTTGCAATTGACCTTTGACCCAAGCACTTCACTAATTTGTACATCCTCCGTCTTCACTGCACCTGCCCTTCCATCTCTTGGTTTAAGTGCGGAGCACATGAAATCTTGTCTGACCTCTTTTGACCTCTCCCATCTTGCCTCATCCCGTCTTGTCTTTTGTAAGGCAGGTGGGTCTTTTCTAGCTCCAACAATGTTTCATGTTGGGGAGGGGAAGCACTTAAAAAACCTCTTCATAGGGCATTTACACATGGCCAGTCACAGCATAGACGTTTTCTTGAATAAGCCACTCTTGTAGAAACCCGTAGGCTAAAAACAGTCTGACCTAGAGATATTGTAAACAAACAATTGCTTCATAGTTCATTCATCCTGTGTTGTTTTGTTCGTAATTCATGTTTAAGAAACATGTAGTGAATGTCCCTTTAAAGAAGGAGGGGTGAATATGGTTACAATGGAGCCGGACATCTGGGAGACATCTTCTGCCCACAAACGTCCCAGTCTCAGCACGTCCCCGGCGGCTTAAGAAGTCAGATTCCCAGAGCCTCATTCATGGCACCAGCTTCCTCTCGAGGTCTCACTTTTTTCACACTCTAATTAAGACCAGCCACACCACATCCCCACATGAGCTGGTGTCGTAGTTCAGATATGGTGCGCCATTTAAGGTCCCTTTTGGGCATTCATAATGGCAGGTCCCACTTGGCCTGTCCTCTCTCTGCCATGGGAAGAGATATATCTCTCTATGGTGGTGAAGTAGCCCCTTATTTGTCAGGCCAAAACGACTAGGATCCAAATAGGTCGCGCATAGAGAGAGTGGCAGGCAAATGAGGGGTCTGAACGAAGCGCGGTCGCAACAAACAGGGTGTCAGCAGGGGTTGCGGCTCGCGCCTTGACCATGCCTCGCGACCGCAGAGTCCTAGGTTTTCACCGGATGATAGGGAGTCTTCCCAGCAGTCCCCTGCTCTATATATCTAGTTACTAATCTCCTTTCTCCTGACCACTGCCCAATCAAACTTCGTCCTGTGAGCAGGAACCAGCCCATGAGGCAGACAAGACGGCAACCAGGGAAAATCTGCTCCAGCTGGCTTGCCGTGGGAATGAGAGGGTATGGATAGGATTTTTTATAAAACAGAGATGCAGGGATGTGTGGTTACGCTGTGGCTATTCAGCAGCTGTGGGTTCTGAAGATCTGTCCACAGCAGAGATATGACCTAGAGGAACAAAGAGTTTGCGGCGTTAAAGACCATATATATGTACTTCCTGTCCTAGTTTAAGATGCCACCCGTGCCACTGAGTCACTGTCATATGATGATGAAAACTAAATTAATATCTTTCTTGTTATTTATATGACTCAGGTCTGTTCAGAATCTACACCAGCGAATTTACACAGAGCAAATTTACAGCAGTAACCACACACTCCCTTGTGTGTTTATGTATTAAATATTTTGGCTAGCATGCAGAATCATTTGCAGCTACCAATAAAAGTGTACGCCCTTAAAAAAAACCTTCAACATCCATGCACTTTGCACAAAAAGGTTCTTCAGATTGTTAAAATGTTGACTCAGGCTCATGGGAAATATGTAACTGCATAAATTTCTGAAAAACTAAACAAAAATGTATGTATACATGCATAGGTTTTTATTGCAGTTTCCAGTTGAAATAAACACTAGAGGTAGAAAATCAGCATCAACTTTTATTCATTTTCACATGAAGTAAATCATGCGCACAATTTACTAATTCATTCCCTCGTTCTCATTTTAAGTAAATCGTGGCCACAAACTAATAATTTGTTCTTCTTCCTGCCCACATAACAGCATCAACAGGTTTATGAGAACTACAGACAGGAAGTAGAACAAATTATTATTTTGTGTGCATGATTTACTTAAAAATGAGGGAATGAATTAGTAAACTGAGTCATGTCATGTCATGTGCGGATCTCCGTAGAATTGCACTTGCTATGTGCAGCGCTCAAGTACGAGTCAAGAGTGCAAAGTGTTGTAGAGTCAAAACACATCTGCTTTTGTTAACACATCTGGTCAGGTTTAGGGTGGGAATTAGTATAGTGGTTATATCAATTATACAGCTTTAACTTTTCAAATTTGAACTTTTTAAATTTGATCTGAACACGACATTTAGCGCCAGCCACTGGACATTTTATTTAAAAAGTGCTGTGATACAAAAATGCAATAAATTTAGCAAAATGTACCTACAGGCGATTTTGTCATGACACTGAGCCATTGAATGAATTGAGAATTGAGAAAACCATGACATTGCTTATAGCACCTCTTGTGGACATTTTAGGTTGTGCAGAAATGTAAGCAGAGTCACATATTTCCAATGAGTCTGGGTTTCAAAATATTCTTCATACTAAGAACTGTTGACTGAAAGTTTCTTTGGGGAAGCTCAAATGGCTCTTCTATGGGATCACAGTAAAAATCCCCTTTTTGAATATTTATTTTTTATAAGAGTAGCATTTTTAGCTCCCTTCACCACATCTGACCATATACACACATTCTGCAGAATTTTGACCTCAGTTAGTGCAGAGAATATGAATAAGGGTGCAGATATAACATAAAAGCAGTGTGGGAGAAGCTGAAGCAATTGTAGCAACAAGCTGCTAATTTGAAGTAGTTCAACTACTGACCTTTTTCTACTCAACTACTCAAAACGTTTGATAAAGTAACTCACTTCAAATTGCTATTTCAACGCTAAAGCTATTTGGAGAAGGAGGTAAAAATATCCTGCACACAGAACAGTGACGCAGCATGTTTTCGTGCTAAACTGCTGACGTAACTTGTCACTGGAAAAGCTGAAGAAAAATATACTTAATTTAGTGTTGCTACTAGTTAGCTATTCCCCAGCAGTAACGAAATGTAGTCTTTTAAAATGGTCAACAACCGTTGTTTTGTTTAGTTGCTAAGCTTGTGAGACATACGTCACCCAAGAAAAGGGGGTGAGGGTGTGAAACTATGTTGTTTCAGTCACCATTGTATTCAATGGCATGCTGACACCCATTCTGCACAGTCCGATATTAATTTTCCCTTGCAGAACAGTTCCATTTGTATAAATGAAATATGAGCTCGGGTCATGCTGATACAAGCTCTGGAGATACTTGATGACACATTGGAATGGGGGAAACAGTGAAGCGTAGCCTGTATATAATGAAAAACCACACCTACGGTCTGAATAATTGCCACCACTCTCTCCAAGTTGCAGTCATTGGGATTCTTGTAGTCAGACCTCCCTGGAGCACCCAAACAGAGGTGAATTACTGAACTATTTAGACTATTTGGGGGGGGGGGGGGGGGGGGGTCTTGTCCCGGCGAAATATGAAATCTTCTCATTTGATTTGGACTGTAATTATGTCGTAAAAGCAAACTGGCTGTGAAACTGCGGCCCCGCCAGTTGAATTTGCTTTCATCAAGTGCAGACTGGCTTAATTACAGAGTACAAGATCAGCCATCTTTCAGTGCACAAGCCTCGTCCGTTGTTTTATTCTCAGAGCCGTATCGTTCCTCTGTTTGAAGCTAATCACTAGGTGATTGTGCTGTTCACAGCGGCTCGAGAGGAATTTTGACACGAAGAGCAAAGACGATCTCTTGTCTTGAACTTTCAAGGTTGGATAAACTTCTAGCCTTCTTTGTCTTTTAATGGTCATGTATTCTTAGTCATATTGCATTTTAATAGAAGGAATATACCAGCTGTAAAATGGGTCAGATATGCCATAAATCAATGTCAAAGCCGCATGTGTATAAGCGTCATTTTTTTCAAGGTTAAAATATGCAGAAACAAGTAAAAAAACAAGCCATTCATAGGTTGACAAACAATGCAAATACTGTGGCTTTGGTGGTATCAGAACTTGTTTGTTTGAGCATCCCATTCAGCTCAGGTTTAACAAATGGTGTGGTCAGACTGTTCATCAAATCAGTGGCACAGAGGAAATGTGTTTGAATATCATCATTATATTTGTCCACTTGTTGTTGCATATATTAATGTAATTACTGCTGTAAAACATATTGGTTTTCTTAAGATGTAAAATTGCATTAATAAATAATTTGTTTTTATCTTTATATTTCCTACCCTGGTGGCAAATTTGAAACAAAATTGAGCAAAATGAAATTAAACTACTTCATGAAAATCTTGATACTCTTAAACCAAGTTTGCTTCTGAATTGCATATAATGCATTTTAAACATCAGTCTATGGAAATAAATAAACAGAAGAGAACAAGAGAGACTAAACTAAATGTTTATTTTTCTAAAATTAATATAAATTATTAAAAAATAATTATTTATACAATCTATATATTATATTTATATTATATTTTATATAATTTATTATTTTTATATACCTCTATCTATCTATCTATCTATCTATATTTATATTATACACACACACACATACATATATACATACTGAAAAACTGCGATGAACTGCAAAATCTGCCAAAATCTGAACTAGTGAAACACAATATATCATTTGCATTCTTAAATTTAGATAGACAGGACTTGTTCTAGGCAGAGACCTTCCATTCTTGTGTGAATAAATATGTGCGCTTCTTTAACAAGCACATAATTAGTTCCTCATATTCAAGTGACTTTTATATCTGTCTGTTTTATGGCAAGACATCTTGAGAAGTGTCTGCTCAGCACTTAGCTTGTTACGTGGTAAGTGAAGACAGATACTTTCACTCAAATGCTCCAGCAGGACCCCATACGCTTCAGGTTGTGCTGTGTTTCTGTGCACATTTAAACCCTCTAGACTGTCAAATAAATCGAATAAGCCTCTTTGTCTTTGGTTAACACCATCCATAAAATTCAAAGCTGCCAAACCCTCTGTAGTTTTTCCACATCTTGCTAAATTAAGTCTATATAGTCACCACCTTGATACTACCGTGAGCCACCTTAAGTGAAATGCAGCACACAAATCACTGCAGTCAAGAGATTTTCTAAAACAGGAAGACAGAAGCCTGAAGACCTCATGTGGGGTAAATTCCCAGTGTCAGATCACTGAGTTAGAACGGACGGAGTAAAACAGGCTATGGTGGAGAATCTGTGCTGACTGGAGTCTGACCTCTTGTGTCTCAAGTGCATGCTGGGGAATCAATGGGAGGGTCTGGAGGGCCCAGAGGTCATTGTGAACGTGTCTGTAGGATGCGTTCCCACTGAGCTTGCTGAGGGGAGTTCTTTATAACGCAGTCACCTGTGTTTGGGCAGGTGGCTGGAGAAAAGCTCACATCTTCCCGCATGAGGGTCCTCTTTTCCCTCGGCTTAAAGGACTCTGCCTCATTAAAGAGCTTTCAAGAGGTTAAGAAAAATAGACTTTTCTGTGGGGTGAGAGAGAGGCGATAGAGGGTGAAGGTGAGAGAGGAAACGCTTTAGATTCAATAACGGTGTTTTTTCACTCATTTTTACTCAGCTGATAATTATCTGTCATTAATGTTATATTCAGAGCCACATTTTATCTAGTTTCAAGCAACACAAGTCATAAGACTCCATTACATTGCACTATTAAAAATGTTTACAGGAAAAAAAAAAAGATTTTTTTTTTTTTTTTTACAAATGCCAAAACACAATTCAGTTGGTTAGTTGTACATTACCAAACCACGTACAATGGAAAAACTATAAATGGTTTAATGTTGGTAATATTACTGTGAAATACTGTCAAAAATGTATGTGTTTTGTAAATAAAAAACTATGATTTACCATATAATTTATGAAAAAAGAACATTCCCAGAAGTCCCTGTGTGACACATCACATAATTAATATAGATAAATTATATAAAAAGCTCTTCTAATTTTTGTTATCAGTAATGTTAATTAGAATGCTTTATGTTACATTGTATTTTTGCTACATGTTATTTAATGTGTATCACAACTTAGTGTCATGTTACTATGATGGTTTTGTTGTTGTGTGACATGAGACTTTATGTGTGTGTGTGTGTGTGTGTTTGTGTGTTTGTGTGTTTGTGTGTTTGTGTGTGTGTGTGTGTGTGTGTGTGTGTGTGTGTGTGTGTGTGAAAAAGCACTAGTACTATTTCACACCAAAAATAAAAAAATATTTTCTTCTTTTCTTTTCTTTTCTTTTCTTTTCTTTTCTTTTCTTTTCTTTTCTTTTCTTTTCTTTTCTTTTCTTTTCTGATTTTGACTTTACATTTGCCATTGAAGGGTCAAACAGGAGAGGAGAGTTTGCCGTAATTTATATTTATGCATGTATGTATTTATTTTGTTATTTTAATTGCTATAGAAAGTTGAAAGTGTCAGGTTGTGACCGCAGATAAATATTAACACTACAGTAACACAGAGAAGTGGCCCCATTTGTGATGCTGGCATCCTTTTATTTAAAACTGATTTCTGATGGTGAAGCAGGAAGAAGAATCACTTTGATAATGAAGTTGTCTGGATTTGTGCATGTATAATACATACAGTAATAATACATAAATAATGTAGAGTAAATACTATTTAATACATAGTAATAGTGGTTGCTTTTGAATGAAGGAGTAAGAGGCTAAAAGCTTGTGTTGATGATGTAAATGCTGGCAGAATGCATGGATAGCTGTTTAAGAAAGAGACTGAAGCGAAGTGTGATTTCTAGCTAACTAGATGAGCTGGTCAGGGTGATTAAATTTGATTACATGATCACAGTAATCCAAGCGTCAATCTGGAATCTGATGAACATGCATGTGTGCTATTTTGGCAAGAACGAGCACCACATAAACAAATTTCTGGTGTAATCCAAACCCGGCATTACACATGACACAGGGTCATCTGCCGTACTACAGTAATAACATTCCAGCTTTCATCCGTGTTGCATGGCTCTATTTATAAAATCCTATTAATTAGCCATTATTTTTATGTCTTTGCATCGGGGTAATTTCCTGACACTCGAGGTCTCCTTCCTGTCACTCATTAGCCTTTATTATGTGGCGTTGTGTGTTTTTCTTTGCGAGCCCCTCATCCGCCGTGGACCACCAGCTGGAGGCACTTATGTCTCCGCAATTCAGATGCCTTGTGTCCACGGGAATCTGCATCATAAGCCCAATTCAACAAGATCATTTGCTCAGGTAGTTGGAATAATCCTAAAGAACCACTCCGAACCTCACATATAGGCCATGTAAACCCCCTTCTCCCTGTTTGGCATGAGATTTGTTTTGCTCTTCACAATTTGGCAGGATCTTCACCCTCCAGGTAATGTTATGCTGCTGAAGTGTGATCAGTCAGGCAATTTGAAGAACTTTCATTGAGTGCAGAAGATTGGAGGACGAGACAGGGGATAAACACAAGCACACCCACATGCGACGCACACACGACACCGACCAAACACAGCCGCTGAAATTTGCATGGTGCTCGGTTATACATTAGTGAACATCACTTGGCAATCTGTTCATTCCGGCTTAATTGGATTTTAATACCGCCTCTGATCTTGTTTTCTAATTAACGGCAGTGGCTGGCAACCAAGCAGAACCGTGCAGTGAACAACACCTTTGATCCCGGCCATATGGAGCTCCTCCAAGCATTCCTCGGATAGAGAAATCCGTCACCTCGATGCAGGGTGTAAAGGTATGGGGGCGAAACGGGGGGGATGGCGTGGCGCAGGCTGGTGCTCCGGGTGGCTTTCCTATTGATTAATTTTCCTCACGATCGGTTGTGATCACAGATAAATAAAACATGAGCTGGTGAACTGATGCAAATAAGCCCTTGCATGCTTTAGGGAAATGTCAATTGCTTTTCTAATCTGTTTATTTCTCCCCTCGTGGCCCCCCTCTCTCTCTCTCTCCTCTGTTTTTGATGAAGACCTGCTCAAATGTATTCCTTTTCTTCCTCTGGCATGTCTTGTGAAGTACATCCTGAACTGTTTTTGTTATTGAATGCCATTTGAAAAAGAATAGATGCCTTTGTACAAGCAATACACTGCACTGTGTGATCAATATACTTTATTTTCTCCTTCAGCATATCGTTTTGAATATGTTTCAGTACCCATTCTAAGAACCAAAACAATGACTTTAAGAAATTACATTGAGCTATATTGTGAGCAAAGTTGGCAGGTTTTTTTTTTATTTTTTTTTTATTAGAGGTAGGTTTACATGCACATTCCTATACATTGAACACGTAATATGCATGTGCATAGTGTCACCTTTTCACAAATTCACATTTTTGTAGATTACATGGACACAATAATGGAATTGTTTAAAAAAAAAAAAGAAAATTAGTTGCATTTTCAGACCCCAAAACACCATTGTTGTGTAAATGAACAGGCCAAACGCAAAAAAAATAAAAATAAAAATGTGTCATGAGGTCAAGGTCACAACACTACAATTTTAGTTTTTATTCATTTAATTATTTTTTTAAAGAGGATCATTTTAGTACCACATCTAATGACCTTTTATTATTGTAATTATTATTATTATCATTTCATCTGGAAACCATTTGTACATATAGGTTAATTTTTTTTTTTTTTTTTTACTTTTGCTGAAATGTAGGTAGAGGCACATATTTCCAGTGAGCCTGGGTAGAAATTGTAGGTCAGAGATAGGATTCTTTTCAAAGATCTAGAAATTAAACAAATTATTTACTATGAAACACAGCAGAATCATTGGACTCATCTTTGCATTGTTACACATATGGCTATATGAAGGACACAAAGGTTTTGTAGAAGGAGCCCTTTAGTAATTGGCCAGAAATATAGAAAAATGTGTCTGAATTTATTTACTTTTTTTTTTTTTTTTTTTTTTGACTTGAGTCAAGCACAGCGAATGGCCTTGCTGAAGAGTGAACTATAAAGTACATCTGTGCTGCTTCACCCGCACTGTTCTGTCTAGGGTTCCACTTGAGGAACTGCTATTGAAATGATGTGTTTGTCCTTCAGAATGCGATTATTTAACTTAATGTGTATTATCTTTAAGAGTGCTGCTCTTTGGCTAATATCCTTATGTGCTTCACCCCACAGTCCTGGTTTAATGGCAACAGACTCTATTGTGCTGCTACTAATGACCACAAGATAACAGTACTCATCAAGGTCCAAGTCTAATTCTTGACATCAAGCTTTAAATGTGTTTTCTGAAGTATGGCTTGTAGTGATTGCATGTGGAGATCTGTGCATGACTAAATGTTTAAAATAATAAAGAAATCAATCAATGACATAAATTCAAAATAGCTGACAAAACATAATATCTACCTGTTTCTATTCTAAGAGACCAAGACAGTTAAAAAAATTGTCCTTGTTACACATTACATGTATTTACTGTAGTAGTAACTGTACGTTATGTGCAATTGCAAGCAATTAACACTAACACAGATCTTATCTATAGTAAGCACATGCTATGAATTAATATTACTCAGTACTTATTATTTATGTAATTACACTGAGACGAGGATACATTAAAATAAAGTAAATAAATAGACAATATAATAATACAGTAAATAAATAAATTATAATGAATCAATAGAAAAAAATTGAAGGAATACTTATATTCAGGTATGATTAATGTAAATTTACCGTACTGAATATATGTCACTGCACTGAACATAATGCATTAAAGATTATACTTGTAATTAGATAAAATTGCATTTTAAAATATTTGTAATCAGACTAGTTACTTTTTTATTGACGTCATGATTACATATTGTCCACATTTTTTTCTCAGTAACTGTGTCTGATTATAATTACATTTATTCTGAAATTTAATTACGTAATTCCGTTACATGTAACTACTCCCCAACACTGTCAGAGATTCACAAACTTTTTTGTCATCTGAACCTCTTTCACCTAATAAATTTACCTGGAATACCCCTGAGATTAAAAAATAAATATTTGAATAATTAGGTATCGCATTTGCATGTTCACGGTTCTCTGACGTTGGTTAATGGACATATGACATGCAGGTAAACAAATAAAACATTTAAATTTTTTTAGTAATTGTTTTATTTTGACTGATGTCATTTTAAAATTATTTTATGATTGCATTAATTATTTGCTTTTCATTAAACTCACAAACCACCTTTAGCTCCTTCATGAACCCCAGGCTGGAAAACATTGATTATGTAATGTAATGTTTAATGCACTTTATGCTGTCAAATACAAGGAATGGAATATGTTTTTCTTTTTCTTAGCATTTTTATATTGAAATGGTACAAGATTATCCTAAATGTAATAAACGAGCTAGGTCAAAAGTAATCTAAAAGTAATCTGATTATATTACCTAAAATGTGCAATGCAATGGATTACTTTCCTAACTACAGTTTTTGTCATGTAATTTTGAATCAGTAATGGATTACATTTGTAAGTAATCTACCCAGCTCACACACACACAAGCACACGCACACACACACACAAACACACAAACAGATATAATAGCAGATGCAGCATAAGTACATTTATTTTCATAAAAAGGCCATCCCTTATGAAAGTATGTTTTTTAATGTCATAATTGTTGCAGGTGAAATGTTTAAAAAATATTATTTTAAAAAGCAACAAACAAACAAACAAATGAATAAATAAACTACTAATATACTTGGAACTAGACTAAATGCATAGTTTTCAAATAAAGTAAATTTACTGTTCATCGAGGTCCATCAAAGAATTACCCCTAAACCAAACACACACACACACACACACACACACACACACACACACACACACACACACACACATCCAGACTAGTGGTTGCTATCAGTGGTGCATCTATCACCCAAGTGTGAACTCCTCTGGGCATGGGTTTCTTGTCATAGTGAGACCTTTTTTTATTTATCTGTGAATCGTCCTGGCTCTTTGTAGTCCTGGATGAAGAGTATAATCAGTGTTAGAACTGTCTGTGTTGTTTTCTGAAAACTGTACATGGCTGTGTGTCCTTTATACACCACTGTCTGGGGGACTGGAGAGGCTCCATAACTGCTTTGTTCTTGTTCAAATGTAATTTTGTTGTTTCATATTTATTAATTGATGAATTTATTTATTACACTTATTACACATTCAATGTTTCTGAATTTCTGAATGTCTCTGAATTTCGTAATACCTATAGAAATATAACTCTATATTTCTATAGGGGGGGGGGGGGGGCTCAGGACCCCCAGAAAAAAATGCACCCTGCTTGTGGCACCAAATTAAAATCTAAGTTGATTTAATGTTTTTCAGAGCCCTCTTAAGTCTTAATTTTAGAATTCCAGGAACTTCATGTCGACCTCAAATAATTAAACCTCTTTAGGTCTTTGATCATTTACCTGACTGTCTGAGTGCGGCCTTACAGTCAGATCAGCTGGAATAAAGAGAACCTTAGAAAGCCTGAAAAGACACAGTAACCTAGCCTGTGTTAATGCCCAGTGGCAGAGACAATCAATTAAACTGTTGTTAAAATGTCCCAGCAATGTCAATCAGTGCGACTCCCTCCGGCAAAACAGCAGTTTAAAGTCAAAGAGATGCACCTTTCTACCGGTGCATTAATTTCCAGACGTGTCACTCAAGTGAAAACAACAAAGGTATGTAAAGGATCACGACATGCTGAAGACGACTAATCCATAATCAGAAACATAATGACGCTGTGTATGAGTGTATGATTCATCTCTTTTTATATTTTCTGTTCTATGATACATTCTCCTGCGAATTTGCATGAGTGGGTGTTTGTATATCAGAGAAATACAGAGAAATAGAGAACGAGTGAACTTAAAACTTTTTAAAAGAAATTTAACATAATGGAGTTTGTGACATACAGTATATAGAGCAAACAGTTTTGCCAACTTTTTGTGAAAACACTGAAGCAAAGGTTAAAAAATGTATGAATGTATGTATATATATACATATATAGGGGTTTGGGGTTGGAAAGTTCTTGTACTCACTAAGGCTATGTTATTTTTGTATTTTGAAATAATTTATAACAGCCTTTTCTTCTATTTTAATATATTATATATTGTAATTTATTCCTGTGATGGCAAAGCTGAAAACCAAAATAGCACTTATTAAATCAGCTTAAAGAATGTTTAAAAAATGGGCTTTAAAAGCACTACATTTAAAAAAGGGTTTAAAAAGAAATCAGCCTACATAAGGGGACTTTTTGTCCAATAGGACCTGCAATCTAAACTGTATTTGACACGTCTGCTGATCAGTATGTATGTGGCTATTAAATGGTCATGGGAAAGTTTTGGATGACCAGCGATGCAATGATGCATCAGGGTAACAAGACAAATGTGGCCACACAGGTTTGGGCTGAACTGCAGTAACAGTCACCACACCTTCTGTAAGCTGATTTTTGATCAAAATAAACCTTTATGGTTTGACTCACTAATAGAATAAAGTATATAGAATGGGAAAGAATATTTCACACCCTTATTTAGCAGCTGATTCAATTGATGTTTTCACCATCTCTGAGATAAAAGATACTTGTTATTTGTTATAAATACTCCACCCATGTTTCTTTGCATGCGTAAACTGACCACAACACCCAAAACCACAAAGCAAGAATCGACTTCAATAAATCACAGCGGCCAACATCAGTCAAATACCAGAAGAGTGACATGTCAAATGATAATCAGGTCCATGGGAAGCTGCTTCAGGTAGATTGTATTATTGTGACATAGCCTTGACATTAAGAACGCAGGAATGTTCACAGAGCGTACTTGATTTACAGTGTTTGTTGACCTGCCAACTGCCTGCTATGCATGTTGGGACGGATTGTTTGGAAGGACTTGAGATTCCAAAAACCACTGAGCTACCTTGCCATCTACTATCTATAGCTAACCAATATCTATAGCTATCTATAGCTAACCTTGTAAGTGACCCATTTGGAACACTCAGACATAAAAGTAATATTGGTTACACTTTATTTCAATATTCCACTTTAGACATTCTGCTAACTATAAACAACCTTCAAACTACAAGTAAAACTAAAACAACAAATTACAAAAAAATCAATAAAAAGACAAAAAACAATGTCAACTAGCTCTCATTAGAGAAAGGGTTCTCAAGTGCAGAGGCCAAGGGGGGCACATTTAAACTAAAAAGAAAATAGAAACGCTTTAACTGATTTAAAATGAAGACAGTAAACACGTGACGTGACAATGTGGATGACGTGGTTTATTTGTGTTCTTCAAGTCATCATTGGTATTCTGCTTGCTTTAACCTATTAACAATTTGAATAAAAGTTTGTTTTTCATGCTACTAAGAAGACCATCTAACGGTGGCCGAGAAAGCTCAATGCGCTGCAAATGAAAAAACACCAACAAATTAAGAAAACATCTTCATCTGTTTGAGGACACATATGCTGCCTACAACACAACACAAACAAATTCAGAAATACACTGCAAATACTTACAACACAAAACAATAAGGAAATGTGCTGCAAATACTTACAACACAAAACAATAAGGAAATGTGCTGCAAATACAACACAAACAAATATAGAAACACACTGCAAATACTCACAACACATACAAATATAGTAACGTGCCGCAAATCCTTATAACAATAAAAACAAATACAGAAATTCCCTTCAAATACTCACAACACAAACAAATACAGAAACGCACTGCAAATGCTCACAACACATACAAATATAGAAACGTACCGCAAATCCTCATAACAATAAAAACAAATACAGAAAAGGACTACAAATGCTCACAACACAAACAAATACAGAAACACACTACAAATACAACACAAACAAATACAGAAATGCACTGCAAATACTCACAACACAAACAAATACAGAAACGCACTACAAATACTCACAACACAAACAAATACAGAAACACACTACAAATTCAACACAAACAAATACAGAAACACACCACAAATACTCACAACACAAACAAATACAGAAATATACTGCTAATACGCACATCGGACATGTTTAACGGAAGCGCAACAGTGACGAATCTGGCTGGGACATGCTTGTCAGTATTCTGAAAGGTGAGATTATTTTTTTTATTTTAACACCCTGATCATAATACTTAGCTTCTGTTTTTATATTATTAGCCTATGAATAAGCTGACGAAATACACAATTACTGTGAATTGTGAAAGGTTATGTAAGCTGGCTAACTTAATTTTTACAATCTCCCTAACGAAAATGAACCATGATTTTACTATTTTGAAAATAATAATAAAATAAACATGGTTACTACTATAGTTAAACCCTGGTTAATTTTTGTAAGGGTTCCATTGTGGTCTGTGCTACTTGCATCGCATTACTGTATTTGGTCTCATTGTGCATATTTGCAACATGTATTTGTTTGTGTTGTGAGTAGGGTTGGGAATCGAAAATCGATTCTGAATCCAGAATCAGATCCTTAAGGTCAGGAATCGGATACTTGTTGTCAAATTAAAATTTTGATTCCGCCTTTCGTCACCACCAACATGACAAAGCACTTAAATTTAATAGATCGTTAAAGATCGCGAACACGATTCAAACACCAACGTGATTCTATTCCTAAATTACAATGATTCGTCTGTTTCATTCCTCAATCTTTGTGTGCGATCAATGTTGTGATCACTTGGTTCATCCATGCAGCATACGATCACACCAGTGTGATTTGAACATTTAAATTTGCATTTGCGCTGCCTTTGACCTAAAGAGAGCAGCTGTCATCTGTCATGAATGAAACAGCTTCACAGTCTTTTCAACCACAAAATATTATATCTGTGTTACAAACATTCAAATCAGAAGTACTGGTATAAAAGTTTATAGTTCAGATATAAAAAGACAAAAAATGTTATAATCATGCAGCTCTATTTTGCACACAAACAGCTCTTAAAGAGTCCAGTTTTTATGTAGCATGTTGATTTTTGTTCATGGTATTCAGCTCCAATAAATGGTTTGCAAAAAAGAGACACAGGAAAATTGTTTGATATCATTATTCAATCATATTGGAATCGAAACTGGGAATTGAAAAGAATCGGAATCTATAAGAAGAATCGGAATCGGAATCGGAATCAGAATTGATAAAATTAAAATGATACCCAACCCTAGTTGTCAAACTAATGAAGTTGTTTTCTTAATTTGCTGGTGCTTTTTTGTAAAATAAAAATAATTTTTATTTTTGCCAAATGTAAAATAATTATTTTTAAAATTACATTTTAATTTCTCTCACTGTCTACCAATATCTTGAAGGGATATGTTGAGGCACATAATGTCTCAAAACACTCTCATAGGTGGCTCACTAGGTTTCAGAACAGCAGCTAATTTGCATTATTTGATCGTTACTTCCTTATTTGGAGTTGCAATTATTCCAATACACCTCTGATCTCACATCCCTATCAGATGTCACTGTGTGCAGACTTGTGATGTATGTGAGAACTATCTGTTAAAGTCCTGCGGTGAGTCAGAATGTCAACATGTTTTTTTTCCCCCTCCGTTTAGACCAGATTAACTTGTCAAGTGACTGGTCCTCCGCCAGACTGGTCTTTCTGAACGGATCTTAGTGTCTGATCCTTCACGGGCCAACGGTGGATGCTTAACAAAGCACAGGGCCGATTAGAAGTAAAGGAAGTGGGCTGTGGATTTAGGATCGTTTTACCTGGATACGGATTAGCGTGTCAGGTGCGGTTGCACGCTAGCTTGAACCACATTCATTTTAGGTCCACTTTCAAGCTGAAAGACACACAGAGTCAGACGTGTGTTTGTAGGTGTTTTTGCATATTGAGACATATGTCCGTGAGCCGACGGCGTGAAACAGGTTATACCAAAAGACGCAGGGATTAAAGTGCAACACGGCCCGCTCCTACACTTCCCGTACCTGCTCGTGTTTTTGTGCTCTGCTTTAATTGGTAATTATTTTTCAGGGTTAATGCCTTCATTCAGACTGTCAGTGTATCGTCAGGAGCAAAGGATTAGGAGCCCCAGGGAGATGAGACACTGGCAACGGGAGGACAGCTCATTTTTACACAGGCAGAGAGGGAGGACAGCTCATCTTTGATCCGGCAGGGGCTTCGCAGGCCAGAGGGGTGACAGCTGCATTTTCTTTAGCCCACATTTGAATTTGAATTCTATCTTATGATGCAGCTATGTGCCGCCTTGGCAGGGCAGTGGGGTAATCTGCTCCATACAAACGCCCGGGCTTTCTTCCTGTGTGCCCTCACAGAGATTTAAGTAATTAAACTTAAATTGAATGCATAAAAAACCTCACTTGTACCGGTGGCTGTCTTGCTCGTGCCAGGAGTGAATAGTCAGGGCTGTCCTCTCTCTCTAATCCCTCTTACTATTTCTGCCCTCCTGACTTTGGCTGGCCTTGTGCTGGAAGCTCGGCAATCCTCTCTAGACATATTTGCGAGCTGGAGAACGAAACTTCTGAACTCTCACGGTGAATTGGAATAAACATCTGTGTTGGTTGTCTTCCGCTGAAGAACTCTGTTCCTGCAGTTTCATATGGCAGAGTCGATATTACATCACATTTCAGCTATTACTTTCGTTACGTTTTACTTTCTTAACAAACGATCCTTGACTTATAGAGCAAAAATCCCCTTCATTACCTGAATGAGTGATTGATTTTTAGCGATAAACCTGGTAAGAAACCTTTTAAGGCAGGCCTATTATGAGTCACAAGGCTGTTAAGTAAGGGGATAATGTACTGTCAGCCGGTTGTTTACCCTGACAGGTTTATTTTGCGACAATGATTGGGTGATTGTACATTATCTTACATACTACATGACTACTCACCAAATAAATAAATATCTGGACATGATTAAGTTTGGGAAATATTGATTTGAGTTTGAATTATACCTGTATGTTATCTAAAAATATCTGGTTTATGCTTCTGTATATTAAATCAGTTTCATTTCAACTTAAGTAAATCAAGATCAACTGACAAACTGACAGTTAATTTTATTATTTCTGTAATTCTAAAATGAGATCCACCAGTAGAAAAAGAAAGGAAACCAGAAGTTATATCGCTTATGTTCTACACTGATCTATATGCGTTTTGTCAAATGAAAACTGAGCTTTTTAAAAACATTCTCCAATGTGGATACATTTGAAAATGTGGTTTTCACATTTGTAGTGTATGTAAATAAAGTTCAACATAAGCCTATACTATTTAAAGGGCTGCTATTATGCTTTTTCAACTTTAGTTAGTCTGTAATGTTGCTGTTTGAGCATTAAAAAGGATCTGCAAAGTTACAAAGCTCAAAGTCCAATTCAAAAGGAGATATTTTATTTAACAGAAATCATTTTCAAAAACTACAATGAACGAATCGTTTGGAGTACAACACATATTTTCAGGGATTTGTGATATTACAAAGATCGACAAATGGGATGAGACCTGGTTGAGCTGCAATAGAAAAGGCAACGAGTGTTATTACTATGTCAAAGACGCGCTAACTTTCCGAAGACAGACGAGCTTAGAGTGGTTACAATCATCTGGGTTTTAAATCACGCTCAAATTGATTTGATTTTGACGCAATATTTACACTGAAGCTAAAAGCAGGCGGCTATGATAAGGGGCATGACATTTCCCGACCAGGCACAGAGTGCTGCCAGTCACGACACACACTGGCCCAGCTAACCAATCATAACACAGACTGGCGCAGCTAACCAATCACAGCGCATTTCATATTTCAGAAGGCGGGCCTTCATCTGATACAGGAACTGTTCCAGCCGTTCATGCCAGACTGGGGAGAGAGGTGTTGTAATAATGTAAAATACATGAAAAATATATGTTTTTCGAACAACCTAGTGTGAGAGCCTGTTCTAGTACACCCCCAAAACAAAATCAAGACCTTGTAAAAGAGCATAATTGGACCCCTTTAAATACCAAGAAAGTGGGGAATTATGATAATTAAGCCACACATATAAATTACATTAGAAGAGTTTTTCTGTTATAAAAATACAGATTTGTAAGCATTAGCAAAACAGAACGTTTTAGAATTAACCGAAAACACAGTCTTCACATCGCCTCTTCAAGTCAAACCTTAGGATTCACGTTTAGTCATGTGATGCAGTCATGTGATCTATTTAACACAAAACAATCAAGATAGCAACCCATGTTATATCGGCATTATTGTGCCTGCCTTCCACATGGAATAGCATTGTTAAAGATGAATCTTCTTTTTACCATTTTACATGACATTTCTTCAAAGATGACAGAAAATTTTATTGAAACTGATGTCCCGTGGCAAAACATGACAGCAATTGCACTTTAGACTGTGGTCAAGCTAAATGCACCAGTGAGTGGTGGGATTTTGTGCTAATAAAATGATTGTGCCTTACTTGCACAACGACTCCCAAATGATTTCTATAACAACTAATTTTTCCAAACCCCTCCTTTGCGTGACTCTAATCTGTGGTGATTGGTCTAATTTTCATTTCATCATGAGCCTGTAATGTCTGATAAAGCAGCGTTTGTGAGTGCAGTGCTGCTTTGTGTACAGCGTTACCGGGGAAACAGCTATTTTACTGCTCCAAAAGCAGCACCTAGTGGCAAATAATTCATTTGCATTTTCATTCAGACCAACACTAAAAGACCAACAAGTGGGTGGGCGATATGCTAATGTTTTATGCTGATGTCATGAACATGAAACGGCTTGGGATTCGCTTTAAAAATGACTCGTTTCAATGATTCAGGGTCAACTCTTTAATTTGAGAGACAATAACTTCATACACGGTGCACTTTCAGATTTAAAAACACTCAATAACATTTCACACACTTAAAGCTGTGAAACACAAAAAATCAAAAATAATTCACAAAAAATATATCAATAATAAATTTAAGACTGGTTTTGTGGTCCAGGGTCACAAATAACAAATTACTGCACATACTCTTACTCAATGTGCATGGAATATATGATGACATTATAAGAATATACAATGTTTTTAATGGTACTTTCACTGTAGGATCACTAAAAAGAACAAAAACCAGAACAAAGTGAGGTAGATTTGCCTACCATTTGCTATAAAAAGAACATTGTTTGTCGGAATGTATAGCATGTGCAGGCAATTTAATGAAACAGACTGGAGGCCCCACGCTATTACAGCAGAGGGGGGGATGCCAACACATCTAACATAAAATACTCCTGTGAAAGTCTGTGGCCTTAGGCGTAATACCTTTTATGTGACCAAAATCTTTTATTGTATCCAAAGCGTTCACATGGAGGCTTCTGTGATTACGTTTAGCTGAATGGATGACAGGATGAGAAGAGATAAGGTCCGATTTGGCACAGTCTTCCATCACAGGCGCCTCGGTGGCCGACGCACGGATCCCACATCAAAGTCTGAGTGGAAAAAGTCTTGCGGGGATGACCTGTTACAGCAAACAACTAATAAAGACAGAAGACAGACAAAAAGGGGAATTGATTGTGTGCTCACTTATACATGAGCAGCCCAGGTATCAGCCCAGCAGCATCACTGGGAGCTAATTACACCCTATGTGTCTCAGTGGGCATTATATGTGTATGTTTTCATTTACAACAGAGAGACCTCCAAGGCCTGGACAAAAATCCCATTTAATAGTTACCTGTCAAGCATAATTAACTGTGCTTTTCTCATCCCGTGATTTTCATGGTGCCTGCAGCAAGACGTTCCTTTCGAGTTGTGTCTGTCTCAGCGCCTTTGCCACCCAAAGCTCAGAGACAGCTTTAATTGCAACACGACGACCACAAGAAACACACAAAATCCTCATAAAGTATAGAAAAGCTGGCTGCATTCCCAATGAGGGCAGCAAATCATGGAGTAATTACAGGTAAGCGACCTCTCCATCTCAGACGGCTGTACGGGGAGGGAGATTTTTCAATATTTTACGTATGGTCACAGCTTGGTGTTTTACGTACTGTTTGAATGTTGGCAGTGGGCCTATAGGCGGTGCCCTCTTCTCTTTAAAGGGTTACTCCACCCCAAAATGAAAATGTTGTCATTAATCACTTACCCCTTATGTCGTTCCAAACCTGTAAAAGCTTAATTTGTCTTCAGAACACAATTTAACTGGGAGGCTTGTGACTGTCCCATAGACAAAGTCCCAAAGATAAAGTATAAATAACACTGTCAAGGTCCAGAAAAGTATGAAAAGCATCGTCAGAATAGTCCATCTGCCATCAGTGGTTCAACCGCAATGTTATGAAGCGACAAGAATCCTTTTTGTACGTGAAGAAAATCTCCTCTGTGTCTCTCCGCAGCACCATTTTGGAGAATATGAGCTGAATGCAAACTGCGTACACTCTTCTGTGTCAGCCGCTCTGCATGGATGTGCTGTTTTAATTCAAATCAAAGCGCAAATACTCGTATAAAATGTATGTCGCGGCTGACACAGAAGAACGTAGGCAGTTTGCTCAAAGTGCATTTAGCATCCGATGACCCCTTTAAAGAATAAACAAACTTATTTTTGATACTTTCTTTCCATAAAGTCTTTTTCAGACTTAATATTTTAAGTAATAATCTTCCGGTTTTACAGACAAGGCTTAAGCCTAGTCCCGGACTAAAATGCAAGTCTGAGGTGTTTTAACTGAAAGAAACTTGCACTGATTTATTTTAAAATATGTCAATTCTTTTGCTTTGTCTCAATATGCACATCAGTAGTGTTTTTATCTAAGGCAAATTTATAAAAGTTAATTAAATGTCCTAATTGATCTATGGCCTAATCCTGGTGTAATCTACTGTAAGCCCTGTCTGTGAAACCGGGCCTTTGTTTTTCAGTAAATATTGACATTCTTTTAATTATCTTGATTTAAGGATGCTTAGACGTTTATGCTGGAAAACAAGACAGATATTTTAAAAGTATTCATTCATTCATTCATTTATTCTTTCTTTCCATTTATTATTCATTCATTCATTCATTCATTCATTCACAGTGTAAGACAAACTTTTTTTTTCAATAATAAAAATAATAATAATATTTTTGTTCTGCTCTGTGGTACATGATGGAAATTTCACAGGGAGGCTGTAATTTTCCTGTGGGAAGTTCCAGAAGAGTGCACATACAACAGGACAGTGGTTGTTATGCATTTTTGAAAATTATGAACCAGAGTGTGTTGCGATCGAATGGACAGGGGAAGACAGCAGAAATATCGATTACCCCTTCATTCCTATTTTAAACCATTCATGCACACTAAAGTTGAGGTTAATTGGAGTTGCTTAGAGCACCATCATGGACAGTGTCCCCACACCCCTTCATTCCTAGGTGACATTCTGCAATGTTGGGAGTCTCTGAGGGGACGTTCATGACTCCACCCTCAGCCATTCCTCTTTAGGACATCTTTGCCTGCAGGGCTACACGAGAGCCAGCGCGTGTGTGGGAAAGCGTCCCTCCCTGCCCGCTCTCTTAGATGCCTCACAGCTATTTCCAAAGTTTGCATAATAACCGGCTACATGGGGTTCTTACTAGAAAGAGTTTCCTGGTAAGTGGAGCAGCGGAGGTTCTCTGGAGACACGTCGAGACTCCACCAGGAGTGGGGAAATCACAAAGTTACGCTATAAAAAGAACAAAACAGTGGAGTCTTGCTGTTTTAATGATAATTTCAGCAACTTTTCAAAAGGAGGCTCATGCAGCCGCATAACAATAAGCAAGGGACTGATATGTGAAAGAAGAGTTATTTAATTAGCCCCTATGAGTAATATTTTTGGGTTCTTTTGTGTTGCCCTTTTTAATGAGAAACTCTTCTTGGTTGAAAGACTTCATTATTTTGCTGTTAACTTTTATTTGTATTGTCATTCTCAAAAGGAATGCCAACTAAGTCCTGGTTTGAAACACGGATGACTTTCGTGTTTTTGCCTTCAATTTGGCAAAACTCTAAAATCGTAACAATACATACAGTTTGCTGCAGCAAGCGGCGATAAAATACTAAAAACTCAGTTTCACACAAATTATAATTACAGGAACAGATGATCATTTAAGAAAGACTTATTTTTGCACAAAAGGCCTCAAAACACTTTTACCGTACTCTATAAATTGGAAGCTAATAACAGGCTTATACCAATGTTAAAGTTATCTTTTTTAGGTAATAAACTGCATTTGCCATTCAGTAAACAGTACGAGTCCTGTAAAACACAACTGCAAGTAAAAATTGCAATTGTGCTTTTATGTCATACATATTTTACATTTATCCATTTAGCAGCTGCCTTTATCCAAAGCAACTTACAAATGAAGAATACAACAAAGCAATTCAACTTAAGAAGGCAATAACACAAAAGCTGCTAATAATACAAAGTTTCAAACATTGCTTTGTTTTTGCTCAAACTTTGAGTCAGGTTTAGTGAAAGATTTACTATAGTGCGAGAAACAATATTATAATTGATGCCGCAAATCTGTGCTGGAGAAAATTGAACTTGTTCACTTGTTCAGGTCACTGTGAACATTTCACTTTGGAATGGCCACAATTTATTTAAGAAGCAATTTGAAGTCAGCAAAATTAGCAAGGGGAGACATTCAGTCAGACAAACCGATCACACAAAAGGTGAAAGCCTGAGACTATTTACACAGCCATTAACCTAGAGGAAGTGTTTGAGAGCTGCCAGTCAGTTCAAAGGTCAAGTGCACATATAATCATCTGAAAACATTAGGTCACAGACATTAGAAATACTGCTGACTACTTTATAATTAAATTATGTTTTTTTTTTTTTTTTTTATAGTTATTATGTCTTTTCTTTATCATCCTGTTGAACATTAGCCTTAATTAAAGGCGCATGCATGTGCAAGCATCAATTGGAAGTACACAAACTGATTTGAATTCAGGTATTCATCATATTTTGTAAAATTACATGATGAAGTACTTTTCCACATTATTTTAGGGATTAGTTGAATTGACAGACATGTGCTTTTAATGGGAACGCCCACTCGCCCACCAAACCATCCTCAATTTATCGTGTGAAAGTTTAAGTAACCATAGCTGACCATGATAAATGCAGCAGGCGTCATGTAATTATTGTCACAGTTATCACCGTCACTGCTGATTGCTTATATCACACTGTCAAAATCTCTTTTCTGTGTGATTAATGGCTATAGTTCTGGGAATACATTAGGAAGGTTTAGCCTAATGAGAGAAGAGCAGAAGAGCCTCATGCCCACCGGCAGCCAGAGCTGAGGCGCACTCACACTGTTCACAAGTGTGTTTAATCTGTTCTGCTGACCTGCTGTTTGACTGTTGCCCTCACTCAGCATTTACAATCATGCCTTAGCTTTACATGTGCAGTGTAATATTTGTGGGAGTAGTTATGGACCATGGCTCGTGACCAAAAGGTTGTCATAATCATAATCATTCAGGGTGATATGTTTATAATTAAGACAATGCATTCAAATAATATAGTAAAAAATACCAGTTTGCAGTTTCAAGCGGCATAAGCATTTTGGTCCCACTTTATATTAGGTGGCCTTAACTACTATGAAATGTCATTTCAATTAATGAGTTGATACAATGCATTTATTATGTACATACATGTTTTTACATTTAACTTATATTTTAAAAATACCTGTATGTAATTACATATGTAATTAATTTTTGTTATTACATTTATAAATACACTGTTGACCCATCCCTTAAACCTGCCTATACCAACAAACCTGTACCTTCCCTAACCCATATCCAACCATAACAGCAAAAGTGTTTTGCAATACAATATGAACACAATACTTACTTAAGTACACATTGTACTTATTTTTGACGTAAGTACATAGTAGTTAAGGCCACCTGATATAAATTGGGAGCAACATTTAATAGCATTCATTAATCTAGGATAATGTTAGTTAATTCATGCCTGTTCATAATATGTTAACAAATGTTGGTTTATACCTAAAGTTTAGAAAAAAAGAAAAGAAAAAAAAAAAAAAAAAAAATTGCCTATACAAAATGTAACATTATCCAATATTTATGAATACTGCAGCCGTACTGTTTATTGTTAGGTCATGATATCTAAATCAATAACTAATGTCAACTAAATTAAATGAATGGAAAGTATTACACCCTGAAACTAAACAAGATCAATGAGTTAAGCAAATTGTACAGGAGTGGTGATAATTACTGAAATTCTAATCTATAAACTAGAATATATACATATAAAATATTATTATATGATAATGAATACGATTCATTTTCTTTCATTTTCATTTTCTTCCCATTACAGTACTATTATATGTATATATCAAGAGAAAAAAGAAATGGGTATTAATACAATAAAATTATTCTGATTAATGTTATAATGTCCGACCTCTTCAAAAAAAAAAAAAAAAAAAAAAAAAAAAATGTATTATGTATTAACTTAACAAAGTAGCTTATATGCTCTCTTGTCCTGAGTTTTGGTGTGTGAATCCATATAACATGCATAATTATTATCATTTTATTTTTTTAAATAAATCACATTGTTTTTATTCATTTTTTCCTTTTTTCATTAATAAATCAATACATTTATATTTTGAGTACAAATCACCATTGAAGCTTTTAGTAACTTATTTATGTTGTTTAACTTATTTTTATATCACTTAAAATTAATATATATATATATATATATATATATATATATATATATATATATATATATATATATATATATATGAGTTATAAATATAAGTTATATAAGTAAGATCCATCTGTCTTTACCAGTTTTTTATCCTTGAACTTTTCACTGACCCCTCAGAACCCACAGTTTGATCGCTCTGATTATTGACTGATTATAGCATCTTGGCTTTTTTTTGCTGCCAAATATGCTCTGGGTATAGTTTATATGATTTACACCTACAATGTGTTGTTGTTTTTTTCCTGAGATGGTAAAATGCAAAAGTACACAGATCTTCCCATCTCTGCTTGTTATATGAGCTCATCAATTACTGTCAGTTTCTCTGTCTGACTCATCTTGTGTGTTTCTTTGTCATTTCTGGAGATAAGGTGTCACATCTCGGAACGAGGGGTCATTGAGGACGACATGATATCACTTCTCACTATGATGATCACTGAGATGTTTGCACTCTCAGTTAGGTGATATGGTCACTCCATTGAATAACTTGCAATGAAACTCTAGCATTTATCTTGTCCTGGCTACATTCTGCAGTGGTGTGAAACAGGAACCCTTGGGACAAGTAGCAACGTGTCAGGTAATCAAAGGCCACAGGTGCCATTAAGGACAAGTGAACTCATGATTCTAGAGGCTGTTAAAAAGACAATTACCTTTTCTCTTCCAAGTTCATATGTCAAAAGGTCAAGACTAGGTCTCATTCCTTACTCCTGAGCCTATATTGGTTAAAGACATGATCACACCTGGTATTAACATCTATTTTGGGTGATTTCATCAGGTAGTATATTGTTTATAATGCTAAGGGTGGTTGCTAAGAGTGTTGTGCAGTGATGCACAGAGCCGTGGTTATAGCTGTGCTTTACTGTGACTAAAACACAGCTGATGATCAATCAGAATCAAGAACCGGAACTAACGGTTTTATAATATTATTTATAAACTGATCTAGATACTCCTCTCAATGAAATACAACAACTGATGTATATACATGGTGTAAAAAGAGCCAAGGATGCATTTATGGGTGTTATTTTACTGGTTCTTTTATACTTTTCTGCCTTTTATTTATTTTTGCAAAAAACTTATATGACAACACTGGCCTCTCTGTTGCCCCCACTAGTTTTGAAGCACCCATGGCAATATGTTCGATAATATATATATATATATATATATATATATATATATATATATATATATATATATATATGGCAAATGTGAAATAAATAGGTTACAACATTAAACATTAATTTGAAGTTTGAGTTCATTAAATTCAGTTAAATGTCACAAGATGACTTGTCATGTGATCTCAAAATTACAGCCTCCATGTGGAAGGCCTTTACGTAGCTTTTAAAAAAAGGTTTATTTAGTGAAACCTTAATTTCATGGGAGTGTACATCTTAAACATATATATTTAAACAACATTTCAGCATTATTATTATTATTTTTAATGGTTACTACAAGCCTAGATGCGTCTTATGAATCCTGACAATGAAAACTGACACAAAAACAACAGTTGCTAATGAAGAGTGAGTCAAGCTTTCCAGCTGGCAACAACTGCTCACGCTGACTACTGTTAACACTCACCTCTGTTGGCTCATCCTGGTCCGTGGTGACAAGCACTGGCTACCATCCAGAGCATTTTCAGCACCCAAAGAAACGGCATTCTGTGGACTATGAAAAGGGCTGGAAGTAAATGTGTAGCACACAGAGGAGTCAATCGAACTTATATCAACAAGTCAGCATGCCTGACTTGAACTGCAGGTATTTAACTGAATGCATCTCTAAAAACAAGGATGTACAGTGAATAAACTAAGCTTGTCTTCAAATATGAACTGATATAACACTCCGGTCACAACAATTCATGCATATGCTTCTCATTTTTGTCTTCCTGCCATCCAGAAGTCACTGTGTTCCCTGCATCCTGCTTGTGGTGTAGCAGAGTGTGGCAGTGTAAATTTCTCTGCTAAGAAGTTCACTTTGTGATTCCACTGGAGTGCTATTTCTAAGTACTTTTAACACTATTAACTGAACTACATATTTTCCCAAGTACCTTCAGTCTTTCCAAAGTCTAGATTTTCCAGTAATAAGCAGTAATGAAATGTTCTCTCTTTTAAGTAGCACTGGGAAGTCTGATTCATTTTAGAAAACAAGTTCAATCATAAAGTTTATTTCAGCGAATTATTGTGAATCACAGATTAATTTGAATCATCGCTTTTTACAAGAACGTTTTTTCTCAGTGATTTTCAGAAGTCTTTTTATGTCATGTTAATTTTTTTGTAGGGAAAACATTACACACTATTACTCAAATGTAATTTCAGACTCTTATCATTTTTTTTCTTCTATAGAACACAAAAGGAGCAATCTTGAAGAATGTACTGGTTGCTCTTTTTGAATGTTTTTTTTTTTGAACAACAAAATAATCCAAAGTAATCATTAAAGTATAATAAGAGTAACCATGATGATTTTAATTGATCCTTGATTTTGTTCATAACACTGGTCTGAATGGTTTGTTTGAGAATCAGACTGATCAATGATCCAGTCAACTCACTAATCCAGTCATGGCATTTCTAAAAATGATCAGTTATCTAGCCACTTCACAAGGAATAATGTGTTCAAGTGGGTGTGTCATACAGTCGGTAAAAATAAACACATTTCACACATTTTTATAGTATATAGAACTAGGGTTTGTGAATTGATGAAAAGCTAATGATTGATTAATTCAAATTAACATTAAAATAAAATAAAAAATGGGACTGCACACTTATCACCATATAGCTTAGTGCAATTATCAAATCAAATGGTGCGATTTAAAGTATGTGTGTTTCAGAGTGAAACACGAGCAGCTCATGATGTGATGTTTTCAGTGTCTTTTAGAGTGCATGTTTTTACAATAAATGCAGTGAACCTTATCTCTGAATGTGCTGTGAGTTTACTTAACTGACACATTTGCATAATTTCCAACATATTTGTAAACAAAATTTCACAAGAATTGTGACAAAAATAAAAGTTTGGCCAGGTTGTGCATCTCTATATACAAATAATTGAAATAATAATAATAATAATAATAATAATAATAATAATAATAATAAAAACAATTGAAATAAAACACACACACAAAAAAAGATTAAATATTTCATCTGTTTAATGCATGTCATGTGACTATTAACATCACAAAGCATTGAATATATGAATGTTATTAATTTATTGAAATGCTAACGTTAATCTTAGGGGGTCCTAAGATTGGTTGACAAAAAATGTTTGGGAACCTCTGTTTGACTATAATTAAGGCATCTACACTCTTTAGCTTCAATGCAGTTAGCTATGTCAGTGATTTGTAGTGTAGCCAACTATGTTTGGCTTTGAATGTGTAGTTCACCTTAAAATGAAAATTGCTCATCAATTGCTCACCCTCATGTTCCAAACCTGACTTTCTTTCTTTTGCAGAACAAAAAGAAGATATTTGAAGAATTTTGGTAGCCAAAAAGTTTAGGTTGCCTTTAACTTTGTTTTCATGCAAAGCTGCAAATTTTTCTTGTGCGCAATATTGGAATATCACACAAAACTTGCGAATAAAGCACTGCTTCCATCCAGCGAAATGAAGAGAACAAAATCGAAACTTCCTGATAAACCTGCCCGATCTCACGGTAATTCATACATATTTTACGAGGTGGCTAATTCGTATGACCTAATTCATACAATTTCATTTGATTTGTGCTAAATTGTACATATTTTACGAGTTGCGCAACTCGTATGAATTTGTAGAAATGACCTACACCTAACCCTGCCCCTAAACCTACCCGTCACTGGGGTCTAGAGAAATCATACAAAATAGTATGAGTGACGTCATACGAATTAGCCACCTTGTAAAATATGTACGAATTGGTCGTGAGATAGCGTTGGATAAACTATCTTTGCTGCAGTAAAAGAAGCATAGGTCTTTTTCGTATATAATAAATTATATCACAGAGCACACTGATGAAATGCAATAAATGCAGTCATATTATCTTGCTTTCAGTTATGTTGTCCCATCTCGCATTCACATGACTTTTCGATGCGCATAAAGGAATGTTTTCTTAGCGGACAAAAAAAAAAATCTATCTGCCTCAATTTAGCACATACAGTATATCTTTGTATGCACATTTTTTGAATTTTGCACATCTTAATGTTTCTATCTAGTACTTTTTTTTATGCAATATCCCAAAATGCTCAAAAAATATGTTGTTGGAAACATAGCTACTTCCAAAAATGTGGAACCACTCCTTTAAGTTGAAGTATTTTAAATTATGATTTGAGCTACAGTTTCAAAGTAGCTTTCCCAATTCTGAATATTTGAGTTTGTCACAGTGACAAATCTTCTGCTTTCTCTCAAGAAAAATGATACTATGAAGATCCCTAAGCAGGTATTAGCACACCTCAGTGTGTAACACTGCCTCTCTGGGGTCTGGCAGCACGCTGCTCCCGGCATTGAACTCCTAGACACTCAAAAGAGCCCTTTATCCCAGCCATACAAAACCCCCCCCAAAAAAACCCTGCCCCACCTCCGCCATCATTCCCACCGTTAGGCACAAGCTGCTTGGAATCCACCCCTAACACCCCCACCCACATTTAAGCAGCAGACATCCTTTATGTTCACATGTGTCACTGCTGGTTTACTCTGTCAAAATCCTGCCGCACAATAGATGTGTAAAAAGATTGACCAACAGCTTTTTTCTGCACAGCCACCCATAGAGGCACAAAAGACTAGAGTGTAAAACACACCTGCACTTTTATGCAGCAGGAAAGTAATGCCTGTGATACTACACACAGTGCAGAGCCTGCAGTCAGCGAGCAGACCAACCGGCGCGCGACATGATACGAGCTGTTGTGCAGCACAAAGGACAACCAAAGGGTCCCTGAAATATGAGAGCGAAGAAAACACTTTGAGTCAATGTAAGTGTGTCAGTTGGACAGTGGAATGATGTTTACACAAGCAGTGAGTGTTGGCCATTATTAGACGAGGTGATTTTCATAAATATATATGTTTACTGTGACACTCAGTGTGGTGGCAAGCGATATTATCTCAGTGACCTGTCGATCTTGAAAGTCTTCTTCACATTTTAATAGCATAGACTTACAACTTCTCAGATCTCTGTTTATTGCTCTTCAGAAGAGGTATAATGCAATGCATGAACAAACAGTAAAAATGCTTTTCTTAATCAGAATTTTAGTAAAATGTTTTAGCATCTAATCAAATTTACTTGAAAAGGAAATGATCAAGACTTGTCATTGAATAGTCATTTCTTTTTCTTATCATATTGGTAAGCTTTTTTTCTTGTTCTACACATAAATCTTACATTTTTGTGGGCCTTTTTCTGTCAAGACCGATGTATGGTAGATTGTTTCCACCTTTGAATAAAATAATTCTGACAGTATATCTCACAATGTGGATTTATATAACAAAACATTGCTCTATTTCTCACAAATGTGACTTTCTTTCTCATAATTGCATTGTTATATGTCTGGCTTTATATCTTTAAATGTGGCTTTATATATTGCTGTTTGACTTGCAATTGAAACTTTTTTTTTTTTTTGCAGTTGTGACTTTGTAGTTTACATTTTATTTGAAACAGACTTTCATACCATTGAGCAGGCAGTTTCATGGAGGATGGATGTGGGTCCCGCTCATCACTGGCCCCAAGAAAACATTTTCTGGGTCTCCTCAAAGAAGATACACCAGATTTAAAGCCCTATTACATTGAAAAACATCACAAGTTGCTTCGTTTTTTGAGAACAAACTAAACAAAAATGCTTCAGTGGCAGCAGATAAAAGTAAAACACACTTTCCATCAACAGCAACATGACTAAGTTTTTGCCTCTGTGTTTGTGTCTTCACTAAAACAATAGTCAGCAGACCACGGAGAAAACTCCCACTGTTTGGACTGCATTTGGAGCATGAAACCGGCTTGGTCAGTCAGTGAGAGTTAAAAAGACAAACTGGATGAAGCCGCTTCTGGTTTTGATTTCATTTGAGAGAGTGTCTTTTCTACTCTTGCACAAGAGCTAACCTGTCCTCCGGTTGGACGGCGGCCAAGCGAACATGCCGAGACCGACTCGGATCCTCAGTGCATTTCCCCGTCATCTGTAAACCCACCACCTCCGACAGGCCTTGATAGCATATCGCTGTGTAATTACAGAAGGACCCAGAAGATCTCCGCAGAGCCGAACCCACACGTGCAGTCTGTAAAATGTGTGTATAAACGAGCTCATGACTCAACAGTGATATTTTGCAACAGTGGCTGTTAAGATGCATTGTTAACCTATGAAAAAAGTTAAGCTAGAGTGGACAGGAATGCTCTGAAATGATGAATTTCTGTCTACCACTTATAAATGTGTGTATGTGTGAGAAAGTTTGTGTCAAGACTTTCAACAAAAGTAGAACTGTCCCCCCCTAATGGCTCCATATTGCCTCAGAAATTTTTACTTCGCTGGCTCGCTCTCCCTCTCCCTCTCCCTCCCTCTCTCTCTCTCTCTCTCTCTCTCTCTCTCTCTCTCTCTCTTCTTAATATATAATTGTCAGATAACTCTGTCATGAATTAATGCACAAACAGACATGGTCTGACATGGGCAATCTACTATTAACTTGGTCAAAAACACCACTGCCAATGCTTGCACAATTAAAATAAAAAATTAAATTAAATTAAATTAAATTAAATTAAATTAAATTAAATTAAATTGTAAATGATTGATTAATTACCTTGAATTTATATACATACTGTACCTTGAAAATATCTTGAATTGTTTGTTTTTCTTATCCTATAGACAAATTGTTTTGTGTTTTTCTATATGTCTAAATATTTGTGAGGTTAAAAAAAGATAATTATATATAAATAATTTTATTCAAATAATTTAACTCTCTGAAAGGTAGTCTTGCAGTTCTCAAGTAAATGTGTTTTGTTTTAAGAACGCTTAGATCTGTCATGGTGAAAAAGGACAAAAAGGCTGATTAACAAATTAACCTGCCTCGTTTATACAACAGATTTTTCGTTATTACCATGGTGATGTGCACAACACTGAGAACAAATACATAAAATATATGCATTTGCAACAGATGCTGAAAATGTAAAGCAAAAAACAAACAAGAGGAGGCCTTTATGACCACCTCTAAACTCAGGACCACCTAAATGTTTTCCGTCTCATGCTCACAGAAGCCATAATGCTGTAATGATTTAATTGCTCTGGGACTGCAAGGCTAATAAGGTTTCTAAATCAGTCTGCTTTATTTGTTTTCTTTTTGACTTGCGGCAAGAGGAAAAATGCAGTGGGTCTAATTGGAACACTGTCATTAAGAGATATTCAGTATTAAAGTTTCTTCCTTTAGTAATAGTTCTGTGGGTTTTTATAGCTGACTTCTGTTCCTCTTGTCAAAGCAACTTCAAGAAGGAAGTTTTTTTAAAGCCAATGTAGCTGTGTCATAAAATACAGTAGTTTCTTAGCAGCACACAGATCCCGAGAGATGTGGTGAAGAAATGGAGACCACCGTCTTCTTATTGCATCATGGATAGCTCCTGGTGGGATGAGCGAATTTTTGTAATACAGAACAGATGGCTTTAATGTTTTAGTCCTAAAAAGAGACACAAGTGTAACAAAGTGAGGAAAAAAGTTATTAAAATTTCAGTGTTGTTGTTATACCCCTTAGCAAAGTCAATACATTTTAGTCTAATGCAATAATATTAACAATATTATAATTTTCACGGGGAAAAAGAGAATCATCTCCCGATAAAAATGGCCAGAATGCAAAATGAGAGGTAAAGGAATAGTTCATAAAAAAAAAAAAAAGAATTAAAATGGCTAAAAAATTTTCCAAGATGTAGATGTGTTCTTCATTAGAACAGATTTGGAGAAATTTTGCATTGCATCACTTGCACAACAATGAATCCTCTGCAGTGAACAGTGAATGGGGGCCGTCAGAACGAGAGTCCAAACAGTTGATAAAAACATCACAATACTCCACAAGTAATCCACACCACTCCAGTCCATCAATAAATGTCTTGTGAAGTGAAAAGCTGCATGTTTATAAGAAAGAAATCCATCATTAGGACGATTTTAACTTTAAACCATTGAGTCCTTTATCCACAATATTGCTTTCTCTACTGAAAAAGTAATCTTGTCTAAAATAGGAGAGAAATATGCACAGATTAAGCACCATTTACAAATAAAAATATATGTCAGATGATTTTGATGTGGGAGGACAACAAGGGATCAACATTTTCACTGGAGGAAGCATTATTATAGATTATGGACTTTGACCAAAATAGGTGGTTTAGAGTTAAAATGCCTTATTAATGGATTTGTTTCTTACAAATATGCAGCCTTTTCGCTTCAGAACATGCTAATTGATGGACTGGAGTGGTGTGGATTACTTGTGGATTATTGTGATGTTTTTATCAGTTGTTTGAAATCTCATTTACTCGGCACCCATTCACTGCAGAGGATATACTGGTGAGCAAGTGATGTAATGCAAAATCTGTGATGTAATTTCTCTATATCTGTTCTGATGAAGAAACAACCTCATCTACATCTTGGATGAGTGATAGAGTGATGTTTGGGTGAACTATCCCTTTAATTTCAGTTAAAATACCTAAAATTCCTTAAAACAAGATACTGCTGCATTAGATACTACAGGGATGGAAAAGGGAATATGAGATGAGAGAAAAAAAAAATATATATATATTTTATTGCTTTTGTGTTTACTTGCAAAACTGTATTCTAAGAGTTTTGGGTGTTGATTGCTTCCTATCTGAAATCAAAAGAGTCTGATGTTTCTGATGAGTCTTATGATATTGTTGTAGAATAAGCCTCGCAAGATTAGTTACACACTGAAGTTTAACACTCAGGGTTATTGGTTTGTTCAAGTGCCTTAGCAAGGATCAGTAACAAAGAAAAGTCATTTCTATCATCATTTGAGTTCAGCAATAACTTTCAACTCGTTTGTTCAGTCTTAATTGAACTGGTACTAATTGGCATTGGCGAGAGATGCAAGGCATTGAGGGTGTCACCTGACTGGAGGTGTGACAGGTAAGTTTATACTTTGACACCGTAGGGAAGGTCTGGATCATGGTACCTGGTTCAGAACACAATGCCATCACATCTCAATTATCACCTGCTATATATACATGTCGCATCAAGGGAGGGCAAGACTGCAAAAAAACAAGACCTCAATCAACACAATGTCTGGAACGCATGTGAGAAAGTCAAGGAGAGGATTTTGACACTTTCTCACAGGTACTTTCAAATGAGCCTTTAACACTTTTCTTCTTTGACACAATGCAAATCGGCAGAAATTAATTTTAATTGCAAAAGACTGTGTCATAGCCTAATGTGTGGGAGAATTCGGATGCGTACACATTAAAAGCCATTGGATTCCAATTAATCATTTTAATACTGAGCTCTCTGAGTTTTTATACACACATACTCTCTCGGCTCTAGTCGCGCTGATGCGTATCACCTTCGGCTCTCTGATTTCCCCGGTTTCAGGACTTGCTCCTTTTGTTTAATGGCTGGCTGAGTCCTCTCTAGTGATTTGTCCTCTCCTCATCTGCATGGGCCGTAGAAATTCCCCCCGGAGCGCCGGAGGAGCTATTGTTCTCATCACAGGTTGGGTTCCTCCGCCTGAACCTGCTCTCGCTGATGAGTCGGAGCAAGGAAACGCAGGCAACGAATAAAAGACAGGGCTGACAATGATTGATGTCTGAGCGCTCTCCCTGATTCGCTGATTAAACCCATCAATCTATATGCAGAGGAGTTGTCCGATGCAAATGGATGCAATCTGCTGAAACAGAGTAGTAGTGTCTGTGTGTTGTGGAGAGTGCCAAAGCTGGAGAGACGGCGATTGGCAGCTTTAGGCTCGTGGCTGGAAACAGCTCGGCGGAGGTATCGGAGGTTATTCTGTGTTAATGGAAAAACTATTGCACCTGATGGGATCCGTTTTTTGAGAGGGGTGGGCTTTGCACTGTTAATTAATAAGCAGAAAAAACTCATGACCTCAAAACTTTTGAGAGGCAGAGTACATTTAAACATTCAAATCTGATTCTTCTCTTAATTCTGGATATTTTTACACTGTTGCAGTGCATGACAGATAGATGTTATAGGGATACGGTAATAGGAACTCCAACGTATGGATTACCAAAAGAAAAAGAAAAAAAAAAAGATTTATTTATTAATTTTATTTAGCTCTTTATTTTTTTAAATATGTGGGACTTTTGGAAAAGTCACATCTGCATGTCAGATCAACTATGACAATGACACTTCCTCAGAGTCAAGCCTGTTTTATTTAGTAATGAGCTGCATACTCCAAAAGCAAACACTGTGGGCTCTTCTGACTTTGGATAGTCATTAAGTACTAGTTACAGTAGGTCATGGCTGCAACAAAACAGTACACTATAAAACCAGAAAGAAGTAACTGAAGACACAAATAAAGAAAGTTTGTGCACTGCAGGAATGAGGTAACCATAAAACCAATTTAACCAATCTTCAAAGTGTTTTCCCGGGAAAAGAGTTGAGAGGAGATGAGCAGAGGAAGCCATATGGCAGTATCCTCCGCTGTAGTGGGTGTATGACGCTTATTCTAACCGTGCTGCAGGAGAAGTAGTCGTGTCATTTCTTCTTTCCCTCAGGCTACACCTCACAATGACACCAGCAGGAAATTATGTTTCGAAGAGAAATTGTGGCTGCGCCATTTCAGATGGTTTTCAGCCATGTCTTGCCATTGCAGTATTACAGAGATAAGATCTGCTATTGACTGTATACCAAATGCTAACCTGTTGGCAAATTATACTATATTTATGTTCAGTTATAAGTCTTTTACAGGTCTGTTCTAAATGTATAAGATAAATATATTAACACTTCTTTTCATCTCAGTGGCAGTTGCTGGGCTGGTGAAGGTCCCTCAGTGAAACCTCTCTACTTTAATATAACAAACTAGATCAAATTTGGATACAAAACTTTGATGCTGTCTTGATAAAGCCTTAAAAAAGTTGCTACCATATTTTAGCACATTGCTAGCATATTTTAGCATGTTGTGCACTAGCACGTTAACTATTTAATGTTACTTAATGTATGTTTTTGTCATGTTTTAGCACATTGATAGCATTTTTAACACATTGCAAGCATGTTGGTAGCATTTTATAGCATAGATATGTAGACCTAGATGAACATTTAACATGTCGTCACACAGTAAAAATCACTGAGTTTTCCAAAAACATTGCACAACCTCTGTTTGAAAAAATGGTCAAGGTTTTTAATTCCCAAAGAAATGGAATAACCCTTCACAGGTGAGAATGTTTTAACTCAATATTACAGGTTTTTGGCCTATGCTAACTTTCTAATGCCGTGTTAGCTAGCGGCTTTGTCTTGCTGTATTGTGTTAGTTTAGCAAAAACTTCTGATGATGTCTATTGCAGATGCAGATATTCATACATGCATATAACTACAGTTGCAGAAACACAGTCAACTTGCTCTTGAGTTTTCATGGACCGGCTTTGATTGTTCCAATATGGTGGATGGCTTACATATAGAAACAGATGCTAATGAGGCACCTATGTACATACATCTATGTGTTTTAGCATGTTGCTAGCATGTTTCTAGGATGTCCAGGTCATTTCTAGCATGTCCTAAGCACATTGCTAGGCTTTGCTGAAGAGGATGGATGAAGGTCTGTGGTGAATAAGCTTTATTGTTTGAAAGTTTGGACTCCTTCAGTGTTTTTATTCCATCTTAGGAAAACTGAAAAGATACAGCATACCGAGCTAGAGTCGAGTTTGGTGGTCATAGTATGAAAGCTCTAAGAAATGTTGGTCTCAGATGTCCATGTATCATGTCAAGCCAGCATAAATATTCATAATTGAAATATTAATTGCAAAACATTTACCCCAGCTTATGCCTAGTTCCAGACTAAAATTAATGTCTCGGCTATCTCAAACAAAGGAAACTTGTAAATGCATGATCTCAAAATATGTCAGATTTATTGTTTTGCCTCAAGATGCACACAAGTAATGTTTTTTTCTAAGGCATATTTTTGAAAGCTACTTAAATATCCTAATTGAACTATGGCCTAATGGCTTAATCTAAGCCTTGTCTGTGAAACCGTTCCTTTATTTATTATGCTTTTGTCCACATAATGGTGTATTAATGGTGACCTCTGACCTACCTGAAAAACAAAGTGCTGGTGTTAAGTTCAAGTGCTTGGTGAGACTCTCGGCTGTCAGCAAATAATCCACTAGTTTGCTGAACCCGCATTGGCTCTTACTGACAAACAATGACAGAGCCCGTTAAAAAGCGCAATAAAAGCACAGCTAATGAGTAAAGGAGAGAAAAGGAAAGCGAGGAAGCAAACGCGGGCAGTAGCGATGCCAGGGGGACCACGGGCTGCTCTCCCCATCTCCCATAATCACCAGGGCGATGCTCGGATGCCTCCCCTATTTGCATAATGCCATCCTGACACTTTTACTTCCTCCATCCATCACCAGCGGCGTGAGTCCCGCGCCCGGCTTCATGCCTCCGTCTCCCCCCTGATTGCGTCCTGTGTTTATCTGCCCAAGCACAAAAGATTGATTCCCCGCTGTCTCGCAGCCTTATGTTCAGCAGATAGGGATTTTCACAGAATGATGAAGCACCCAGTCAGCTAATGATAAACAGAAAACACATATTCAAAAGGACGGTCCCTCTTTCTTAGAGACGTCTGTCTTTTTTCTCTTTTCTTTCTTTTTTTTGTGTAGCTCTTACTCTCTCTCTCACTATCTGTCTTTATTTTTTTACAGGATGTGTGTGGGAAAAACGGATGTCAGGTTTAGGAACTGAACATACTCTGCTGGGACTTCAATTTGAAATGCAATTGTTTTCCTGTCAGCTTGCCCCCCGTTTTTCCTTGATTTGCTCTGGGGGTAAGAAACGAAGAAATGGGAGGAAAGGAGATAGCAATTAAAATAAAAAATGGCGTTTTGATGGGTTGGCCTTGTTTCTCAACACGTTCGCGAGCAGCGGATTTGACAGCTTCGTTTTTGTGAAGCCGTTCCGACAGGGAGATAACAGAATACATGCACATGCATGGAAGACCATTAAGGGAACAAGCATTGAAACAAGGTCATCATATCACCTTTTATTGTGGTGATTTGCCACGGACCATTAGAATCACCTAACTGCACAAAAGTGTGATGCAATCGAAGCACTTTGCGAAGTGAATTTGTTTGGAATGCATTTTAACATCATCAGCCCCAGCACATGTACGCGATGGCCGCCGAGATCAAAGTTATGCCACGGCTCTAAAATCACTCAGGCTCTGTCTGCAAAGTTTCAGTCTAATGATGACAAAATAGCATTAGCTGCTGTCACTTCTAAGAGAAGAGAGATTATTTTATTCATTGAAATGAGATTGAAATGATAAATCTCGCCCCTCCTGATAAAATAGTTGGCCTCATAATCCTCGGCGTGGGGATAGGGATTTGAGAAGATGAAGGGCGAGAAGGAGAAATTCATAATGCATAATAAAACAAAAGGTGTCGTGGGAAACATCACTGATATTAAAATCAGTGGCAGACAGATCTATATGAGAAATGCAGATTTGCCAGTTCTAAATAACCACAGCCGGAGTGAAGACTTTTGATTCAAAGATAGACTGACAGCACAAAGGAAGGGGGAAAAAGGCACTTAGCCAACTAAGAAAGAAAGAAAGAAATAAAGGACTGTTTGGAGTACAAAAAAGGAAAAACATATCTACATAGTACATTCTACAGCTTATTGTCTACTGTCTGCTAAAAAAGAAAAGTAGAACATGATTCCTGAAATGATTATCCTTTCAAACAGAAGTATGCTACGTCACTGTCACACAACCTCCAGATATCAGCTTGGTGATTTGGTCAGATTGGATATTATTATTTAATTCAATAAATTTTAATGGAAATTTTGGTTTAAAAAATCTTTAACTTTTGACAGTCTGATCAAATTATGAGTAAAAAGATTATGGCTGATATTGCTTTTGTTTCATTTGTCAGACTAGATATGAAAGGTCAGGTTCAACCGAACACAGTGAATGGTGGGATTTAATGCATCATGCAGACACACACACAAACACACACACACACACACACACACACACACACACACACACACACACACACACACACACACACACACACATATATATAATATACACTGTGTATTTCTTAATAGTACATGTAGTATGTAATTAGAATGGTTTATATAATATATATATAAATGACCAGTTGATTTTGTTTCTATTTGATTTGTCAGACTGAACATTTTGAGCAGATAGCATTGCATTGTGGGATACAGTAAAGGTCAGAGACTGTCCACTGTATACATAATGCATATTACTACCAACAAAGTTGTTATGCTATTTAAAAGAATCAAAGAAACTAGACTAGACACATTGGTTTAGCTATATTTCAAAATATTTATCTTGCCATTTACTTATTCATGTTCTTTTATTTTTGATTTCTTTGTGACAAAGTCCTGTCCTATAAAGTCCACTTTTTGTGAGAAGCAAAAACAGACTGCAGAAACCTCTGATCTTCTGTTGACAGAAGAGTGTCTTATGAACAAGAACACAGTTTGCGTTCTTCTAAAATCTATGTTGTGGTGTTGGAAGATTTGCTTGCGGTGGTGACCCTCAATGATTTTGTAGCTACTACTTCACAAGCAAGAATGTTTCCTTAGCATTCTTCTCAGTGTTTTCACCATATGGCACTCACAGCTCATCCAAACTATCATCTTACTTTAACAACATGTGATTCTCACAGCTGAGCACATTATTCTCAGAGTTCACCTCCACTTCAGGAAGGGCTTTTTGGAGACATGAAAACACAACTCAGGCTGTTTGAAATGCTCTCTTTAGAAGAGGGTAAACACACTTCAGCTCAACACAGTGACTTTTTTATTCCTCCTCACCATCTAGTGTACAGAGACAGAGGACTCTTCACACAGAGAGATTCTGCACAACTTCAAGATGATTTCAGACGGCCCCTAATAATGCTACATTGCAAACTTTGCTGGCTTGATAATATTGTTTTAGATTAGAGTACAAGGCATTAAAGTTGTTACTTTTTATTTTTAACATACTCTCCTACTCCAGCTTAACACGCAGAGACAACTATGTAAAAGTATAAATACTGTGGTTATGTACTTTCATAGGACAAACTTTACCTTTAAGGAACCCATAGAATCATATAATAAAAAATGTGACCCTGGATCACAAAACCAGTCATAAGGGTTATTTTTTTCAATTGAGCTTATGCATTATCTATTATTTATTATCTGAATAAATAAGCTTTCCATTGATGTGTGGTTTGTTAGGATAGGACACTATTTGGCTTAAAAATCTGGAATCTGAGGGAAGAAAAATATCAAAATATTGAGAAAATTGCCTTGAAAGTTGTCCAAATGTAGTTCTTAGCAATGCATATTACAAATCAAAAATTAAGTTTTGATATATTTCCAATAGGAAATTTACTAAATATCTTCATATAACATGATCTTTACTTAATATCCTAATGATTTTTGGCATAAAAGAAAAATCGATAATTTTGACCCACACAATTTATTGTTGGCTACAAATATATCCGTGCTACTTATGACTGGTTTTGTGGTCCAGGGTCACAAATAGGAGTTTTGTGGCTATTAGTCTGATTTGAGGTCACCTGTACGCTTGTGTATTCCATAAATTTGACAAAATAATCGTTTTGAACACAGAAAAACACATTTAAAATGTAGTATTTTAATTATATTCACTTTTTTTGTGCCAGTACAAAATAATATAGAAAGAATATGAAATTAAATTAAATTAAATTAAATTAAATTAAATTAAATTAAATTAAATTAAATTAAATTAAATTAAATTAAATTAAAAGTAATTTTGGGACACAAAAATTAAATCTGGATCCTGAAGCAAAACCCACTGAGAACCACTGCTTTAAATCACAGTGTTTGTTTTGCACGTTTTTATGTTTTCATAATTAAAATAGCAATAAAACAGTGCATAATGTAATTAAATCAGATCCACAAAATATATATTAAGCGTTTTTGTTAATATTACATTGTAATTACATTGTAATAAAGTTAAACTAATGCTATAACATATTCATTTGTATTATTCTTATTTTAATTATAACATTCCACATCATCCAGAAATATAAAAATTTTACAACATCCATAAATATAACACTGTTCCAATATTCCTCTATAAATTGTCAATGCCACTATACACTACAAACAGTTCGTTCTTTGTTTAGGGGCAAAAAGAAGTTTGAAAAGGCTGAGCGATGGTATACTGTTTTCGAACATTACGACACCCCCGCACTGCTGGAGGCGAGGTGTAGATTAATGTAAACATGCGTCGAGACGATCGCGCGTATCCCCTAAACACAATAACGATGAAATGATGAAGTGTAGGCAATCTAGGTGTGAGATGGGCCAGTGGTCAGAATATTATAGACAAAAGAATATTGATTAGCAGCAGTTCAGAGTCAAGTATCATGTTTGCAATACAAAAGAACCATAATCAGTCCTTTATGGGAAGTGTGAATGCCTCATAGGCTGAAAACTTTAGCATGATGTGTAAAAATATTGGAGTCAGTTTGTTACTTTATTTTATTAGTGTTCGTTTTATTAAATTAGATAAATTGTTATACCTTTTTATATTTTATGTAGTGTCATGATTTACTTTTGATAAAAACAAAGGTTTATTATTGTATGTTCGTTTGGCATTCCATTTAGTGTATACCCTTTAAATTTGCTTATTGAAAGAACAACAGCAGCAGCAGTATGGTGTAACATTGATTTGAAACATGTATTTGGTACTTGCTACCTTATATCTTTACTCTTTTCTCATTATTTTCATGGCTTTGGAAAACTTCTGCATCGCTTTTTGTGTAACTTTGGGTCGTCGACACTTAAGCTTTGTTTCAATTTCTTTCTAGGAATTAAATGCTTTCTCTGAATCTTTTAAGTATGTCCGCGAGTGATCGTACAAGTGCTGATATATCTGTGCCAGCTCAGCTATTCGACACATTGTATTTATGTTGCTAGTGATAGATGTTGTTCTCTTGCCTGACCTACATTAAATGAGATATTAACAGCGGGGAAAAAAATCGCACGTCAAAGAAAATTTAGCTTCAAAGCACAACCACCAACTCAAAAACTTCCACGAACCAAAGGAAGAACAAACCCCTAAAGTATCCAAACAAACTCCCCCAGAAAGTTCGCTTTGGTCAGCTGTTTCGAACTGCCAAAACAAACTCAAAACGAACTTAATTTCAGCCTGATTTTGTTCAAAATGACGTCATATCAGTTCATTCTTCGATTTCGTTTGAAGTATATTGGGGCCTTAAGTCTCCACTTGGCTCTTTCAGGATGATTCAGATGAGATCCTCTTTCTAAACTCTTCCAAACTTCGTGTTCTCCATTTGATCAACTTTTCATCTTCTTGTGAGTGGCTGTTTACTGCAGTGTGAGAGCTGACATGAAGGTACGTTGGTCCTATCTGACAGTCTTTACCACAGACAGGTGAGCCCAAAGAATGTCTTGTGTTTTGGAGACTGCAGGCAGTCTGGCTCTCATGTTCATGGGTCATGTCTAAACAGATAAACCTAAACCAACTCTAACACACTTCAAATGAAGAGCCTGTCCTCCAACAAAAAACGGCCATATAGGTTGTTTGTGCAAGCACCTTATTACGACCTATATTTACGTTTTAAAGTTAAGCGACCTCTAGCGGGCGTAAAAATAATGACAGTATCGCGTTGCGTCTGTCGTCATGAAATGACGTATAACGTCATTACCAATCAAAACGCATGTTTATTTAAATGCAATGTGTGGACTTTTTACACCGATCTCACAGTAATTCGTACATATTTTACTAGGTGGCTTATTCGTTCGAATGACCACACCTAACCCCACCCCCTAAACCTAACCCTCACAGAAATCATGCTAAATTATGATTTATTGAGCATATACATTTTACATGCACGTCCGTTCTCTGGGATCAAACCCATGATAGCATGATTGCATATCAAGGTAAAACGCAATAATCTACCAACTGAGCTACACAAAACGCAAATCACAGTGCAAATAAAAGAGTACAAAACATTAATATGAAAACGACCTTTTGCCGATAGGGGCGCAATTGTAGTATACGCTCTGATGGGTCGTATATGAAACATTCACACAAAAGACCAAAACTAGAAAGCTGTTCCCGTCTTTCTTCTCTCTACAGCCCCAACCCACAACATTACACTGTAGATGAAACTGTCACTGGCCAGTGGAAAGGTAGAAAGCTGTTCCCGTCTTTCTTCTTCTCAGTCTTTCAGTATGAAGGCATGGGCAGTTGCATAAACTTAGCCTCTATGTTAAGATTTAAGGACTAGTCTGACCAACTAGCAGCTTGCCAAATAGCCTTTTTTTTAGATTCAAATAAGACCAATCTACAATCTACCAATCTGGACAAAGCAGTTATTATGATTATTATCATATGTCAGTTATTAAAGGTATTAATGTTACATTGTGATACTTTCTATACTATGTTTTGTTAATTATTTTGTGCTGTGTTTTAAGTATTTGCTATTGGCCTATTTTCTGTGTAAATAACAGGGAAAATGCGCTAAAGGTGCTAAAGGTTAGTGTTATGTTATGTTAGGTTATGTGTTTGGAAAGTAGGGTGGCACACAGGTCCCTCTGTATATGACGCCCAGACCCCCAAAATGATGATATTTTGAAATCAAATCCTATTCTCCTGTGAGGACTGGGGGAAGCTTTCATTAAAATATTTCATGCATGCAAATCTTCCTCACAAAGAGGCAGATATTTCACTCTATTTTTGCCAACATTTGTGTGAGAAAATCCAGAGAAAATCCATTAAATCCTTTGAAAATCCAATAATATTTGCATAGAGCTTAAAACATGCAAAGTCACTGAATATGAATTAAACCAAAAGCCCCCTACTTACGCATTAAAATGGATTCTGAAACGCTCGACTCCTACAGGTAAACCCAAATCAGGGTCTATGGTTAAATGGTGCTTGTTGGATGGACAAAACATCTTAAAAGACCAATACAAGTGCATGCCACTTCATCCATTACCATCTCTACTATTACGAAGGCTGTTTAAAAGGACCAAAAGGGCTGCCAGGTGCTGAAAACAAGCATTGAAAAAGCTTTGTCTTTTGCTTCGCTGATGGTAAACCAAGGCCGACTGACTGAAGGCTGACCAGTTTGCTCCCTGCCAACCTTGTAGTGACAAACACACACTGGCAACATATTAAGAATTCAACAGGCAATCTATTCAGCAATTAATGATGTAGGAAATCAACCCATCTGCTGTAGTTGCCAAGAAAACAGCACTGCTTGCAGCAGTGTTGCATTCCACTTGACCTTCAGGCTTTTTTTTGCATACCTGTATCTATCCAAACCTGCCTTAATCATTTATGCTTGAAGTTCTTGTCAGAGATATCACAAGGCCAGTGGTAATTAAAGTAAAAAATGTAGCGATGCAATGAGTCTATAGGTCCACAAAGCTTTTCAGAGTTTCAAAAAATTCTGCACATTCCTTAAGCCTATACAAGCTCTTTAATGTGGAATGCTACTTTGAAACTGCTCATTATTTTAAGTAGATAAACTACAGTCAATCTACACCCTTTGAAAAAGTAGTTCTTTATGCAGACACCGTGACAGAGAAAGCATTGAAATAAACTGACACAGAATACAACTAATGAAACTACAAACCACGTGTGACAATGCCTAAAGTAAATATCAAAGATGGTGTAGTCCATAAGAGAAGAAAATATCACAGCAGACACAGTTGTGGTTCAATAAAAGAGATAACTCTCAAAGTGTGATTTCATCCAACGAATCTTAATGACCACAATTTGAACGCTTTTTTATTTATAACTGAACATTTGGGTCACACACAGACCACAAATCTGATGGGAGCAGTGGCAATGACACACAGCTTATATCTGCTTCTTTGTGAGTAACTAGAACCCCACAGGAGAAAAAATACAGCACACATGAGACACGCCAGTGTGCAGTGCAGACAGACAACTAGTGGTCCAATGCAGTCGCTTTTACACAGCACAGGTTTACTGAAAATAGAATGCAGTTGTCACTCTCGTTAATAACCAAACTCTGTGTTCAGCAGAATTCCAGAAAAAAACACAATCAAAAATAATGATTATTTCCATAAGACATAAATTCATAGGACAAAGCTTTTTTAAGGCTTGGAAAAGAAAGTGCATCACCAGTAATGATTACTTTCATCAGATAGCTCTGCTTTATGCAGTAATCTGCAGCCCATAAACTAGGTAGGTCAATAATTCTGCAGACTACACTAAAGAAAGTGTGCTTGTAGTGTGCTTCAAATCTTAAAAGTGTTAATAAAAAACTAAAAAAAAAAAAAAAAAAAAAACTGTACTTATAGAACAACTTCATTCATTACTAATATGTCATTACTATATATATATATAATTACTATATATGTAATTTAACATGCATTCTTATTTAAGTGCAGCTAACATGCAATAAACATTCAGTTCACAATGAAGTACATTAATTTTAAGTATATTATGCCCATAATAAGTATTCTTTTTAAAAGTATGCAAAAGTGTAGTTATGGTTAAAAAAAATAAAATAAATCACACCCAGTGCTCTTTAAGAAGAACCTTCGAGACAACATTGCATAAATGTGCCATTTTACATATACAATGAATAACCCGATCTTCATTGGGAAAATTAACAGGACAAATGTTTATAGGTGGGCTCTACTTTACAGATTTTAAGACCTTAGTGGGGCTCCCCTCATCACAAGCATGATGTTGATTAATCACAAATTAACCAGTATAGTTAGTCACGACTGTTAGCCAAAACTGGAATAACTTTATTGCACATCCATACTTTAAACCATGTTGATTCAACAATATAAAACTGGCATTAATTATGTCACACAGGTGCTGAAGTAATAACTTCTGCTGATTAACTGGTTTGAGATCAAATTAAACCTTTGATATCTTTTTTCAATTTTTTACTTTATTTCCAGATGTTTGATTCAGTTGCTGATAATCTTTTATGTCATACAGTACTTGTTGTTTGCATATGTTCAAGTTTTGTGATCCACTGACATGTTGAATTATGTTTATAACAATGGAACTTGTGACCATACAGTAATTAACTGATGACTAATGATGTTTTTAGGAAATGCACCCGTTTTGAGTTAGTCTATACTGTAATGGTGTTTTTTTACAGTATTTATTATATAATATTATAGAAAAATACAAGTATATTTTTCATAAAAATGGGAAAGAACATTTAATTTAGTCTTTAGTCTTAATTTTTGTCACTCCTTCTCATTGTAAACACCACTGAGGTTCCAATCATTAAATACACAGATCAAAACAACCTAGTAAGTATGCATAATAAAAATTAATTAATGATTTGTTTTTGTTTTTTTAAATCAGAGAATTTGCCAACAACGTGCTTTTGTTTTCTTGCATCCAAACGTGAGGCCTCAGGCTCCAAGCACAAACTGACCTAAAGCCTGCCCTGTTCTTTCTGAGTGCAATAAGGATGTCAGTCATCATGCATTCCTGCAATATATCTTCTAAAGTTACTCTGTCATGCCCCAATAGAACATCATAAACAAGACAAAACCGAGAGCTTCAGTGAAGGATTACCTGCAGTGTTGACAGCGCTCCACTTTCCTTGGCTTTTAAATTTGGATTTAGGCCTTAAAGTAGGAGGGAATGTCAGAGAGCACCTCAGGTCAGCTTTCGCTCCTACAACCGGGTCCCCTTAGAAAAACTGAGTGACATTCTCAGCCTGAAGCCTCAAAACAGCACTGAACATGACTGTGCATGCAGTACAAAGTAACATGCAGGCGTCTCACATGGTCGACATTGATCCACAAGGCGAAACTTCGCACCAACAACTCAAAGAAAACTTTTAATTAATTGAGTGTGTATCGTTTTTTAACATATGATCAAAATTAATCAGCCCTCTATTTGAGATATTAAAATCAAATTAATCATGTGAAAAAGCAAATGATGCTTGACACGTCTCCAGCTGTGCCGAGTCGTTGTTTTTTCTCGCTCTTGCTCCTCTCTTCAGGAGGACATTAGTGCACACCACTTGAGTCAACTGTTACTGTCACTCCAAATAGTTCACATATGGTAGCTTTAATGTATTGTGTTTGGTGGGTTTGTTCAGTCTAGCGTTAGTATTAATAGATGTAAATTTGCTCTGCTTGAGTGACACTTGACTGACACAAGTTTTCTCTCTCGAGAAAAAAAAGGAGGATGTGAAAGATACATTTTCATATAAAGATGTTTTCTTTCCTCAGTGCATTTGCAACAACCTTTTATTGATTTCAGCTCAAGACTGCTTGTGTGATTCAATGTAAGCGAGTAACTACCCAAAGGCAGTGACGCCACTAACTATATTATGACAGTAGCTTAGGTTTTTAATTAACAAGCTACTTTGGTTACTTTTTAAAATCGATGGCCCCCTTCACATTTTACTAACTTAAAATAATAGTAACACTTTAGTATAGGGGCCAATTTTCAAGAGCATGCCTATTATTAACATATTATCTGTTTATTAGAACTTATAAAGCACATATTCTTCATCCCTTATCCTACCCAATGCCTAAACTTAACAAGTGTGTGAGACATTCATTTAAATTGTATTTATTTACAAACATATATGATGTCACACTCGATTAACAAGATGCAATTAGAAGATAGAAAATAGGGTAAATTTGCATTTCATGCTGACTTTTTATATTTTTATTATGAGTAAGTTGTTGCTTGACATGCTACATTTTTACAGTTTTTACCCCACCACTAGTAGGATTTCAATTCATAGTCAGGCATTCATATAAAAGTAAATATTTTCCCCTTATATCCATGTCTCTGGCTGTGGGTGTTAAACATATAGAGATCCCATAGGAGTGACTTCAGACACACCTGTTCTGGCACCTGTGCCAATATTTAGCCTAATGATTGTGCTGTCTGTTGCTTTCTGCAGTGTTTAAATAGCACATAGTGTAAAGATGACTGAGCACTCAGCTGAGAGCATGTAGCCTTGCCTCCGTCACAGCACGGATAGAGGAGGATAAGGATCAGCTGATCGGCAGATCATGAGTGATGAATGGCCGAGCTGATAATCTCATCGAGGGCCTGCCAAGATGATCAGGTAAAAGTCGCTGTCACTGTGGGAACTTTCACCACCCCACAGGCTGTCTGTTATACTGAGACATACAGTGAAACACACCGGAGTTCAGCGTGTGAACGGCTTAGCGTGCAAAAATACCGTGCCGACAGTTTGGGAACTTTTGTTAACATTCCCTAGGCTTCTTATATGCAGCAACATATTTTTGTAATGATTTGGGAATTTGAAGATAAAACCGCGCACTGGTTGTCATTAGCACTTCAGTACTGCAGTAGAGACTTTTGACCAATTGACTTGCTCATTTGAGAGAGGAAATGCAGTGCACTCAGCCATCAAAGAGCAAAATCCTCCTCCCGCTAAACTTCACGTCCATTCTGTCAAGTAAGTCTCTCCTTTAACTGATGGTAAACTTAATGATAAAGGGGGACCCTGTACTGATCCTGCGTGATTGAAAAGCTGCTGTTTTGAAATGTAAATTCACTTAGGAAGGTATGGAGACACTCAGATAAAGGGCTAAAGCTCTCTCGGGATAACTCCCGCAATTGGCGCCACAGCTAAGGCATGTCAGGTGGCTTGATGAATCCACTGGGAGGCTGCACCTCAACACCAAGCTCTCCTCAGATCATCATCCCCTCGTCCTTATTCTGTCAACGCCATTGATGAGGCTGTCAGGGACCCTGCTCATTTGAGGGGAGCGCCTGCCTCTCTTTGCATATGCACAACAAGGAAAAGGGAAGAGAGGTAGAGACAAGGCAGGTGCTGAGAGGAGAATACCGTAGGGAATAGCATCAGAGACCAAGGACATGAAGAAAATTCCCACTGGAGTTAGCGAGGCAGGGGACGATGCGTGGAGCCGAGAGATACCCCCTCCTAGCTTCAGGAGCCTGGAGCTTTACTCAGGCGGTGGGAGGGAGGTATGAGGTCGCCGCAGCTCTGTAATCAAAAAGTTCATGCAGAAGAGCGGGAATGTGGAGGCGTTCAAATAAAACATTCTTCTGAGGAGGCCCCGTAAGTTTGAGATCAAGTTGTGTCACCAAATAGCAGAGGCAACCAGGATTTCTCAGCCATGTAGAGGGCGCTAGAGTCGGCTATGAAACAGAATGTCTAATTAGCGGAACAGCGGGAAAGTTCCGCAGAGTTGATGCAGCACAGAGCGCGTGTGGACCGGTTTTTGCATTAATGATCTGGAACACGCAGAGCCCCGCTAAACGCGCAGTGCTGCGGGGGCTGGCGCAGAGGTGGGTGGGTGTCCTGTCCCCTCTCACATCCCAGCAGGCCAGTGAGCACGTTACAGTAACAAGATCCTCCTAATTAGACCCCGACACCTCACGAGGGCCTGACATTAATATTAATCGACCTCTGTGGGCTGCGGCTGCATTTGTACTGCATGTGCAGATGGAAAGGAATCAGCCATCCTTGATGAGCGAAAGGTAAGTAGAACAGGAGGAAGAGAAATGTGGAGAAAATGAAGAGTGCATAGGGTAAATAGACAGATCTCTCCAGGGGTGCCATGCACCTTGTTTTTTAGGCTGTCCTGGATCATTTGTTAGGCTAGGTGAGATATCATATAGGTGTAAAGCGTGTTAGCGGTTTGAGCGCTTGAAAAGAATGGTCCACTTGATGTACAACATGTCTATCCATGTTTATGGTCAAAAGGTTATACTTTGGAAGGCTTACTTGCTAAACTGTGCATGAAAAAAAGGAAAACAGAAAATAAAGTACAGTGAACCTGAGCCTTTAAACCTCAATGCCTCTGGTCAATTCTGGTTTTGTCTTTTGGATGGGCTGGAGACAAGAAAGTAGGGGTGAAAGAGGTCAGCACCTTACTCAAGATCACTGTGCATGAATGTCTCTTGTGTGTTCTGAGCATGTGCACAGTTCATTGGAAAACAGGAAAACATTGCTGACTGTGCAAGGTGCATTAACACTAGGAGTTCTTATGCATTGCACAGCATTGCAAAATTTACTTCCTGTGTTAGTGTTGTCATACAGATTTTATTCAATTTAATATGTATACTTTTCAAATAAACTGTACAGATAGCTGAAAGTGTGACTCCACTTGACAGAGCAAATTTAGACATAAACACACAAACAAAGACCTATTACACCTGTAATAACCTTGCAACTTAATTATCAAAGATTAAGATGTTTTCAAGCAAACTTTCTTTGAACTTTCATTCAAAATCTATTTGGGTCAGAGATCTGAAAGGGCATGTTTGAATGGGTCTAAAGCTTCAGGTTCTCCCTTTAGAGGGATAAAAGAAAGGAGGTGTACAGTATGCTTCAGAGCGATCTAAATGTGTGTTTGGGCATGGATGACTGTATGCAGTTATGGCTTCATACCTGTAAGTATGTGGCAAGTGAATCTTGTCGTGACTGTAAACCGAGTGAAGGTGTAATCACTCCAGCTGCCACAGAGCATAGACAAAAGACACAGGCAGGGGGTGAAGTGCTTCAAGTCATCTTTCACCCTTTCTGTTTCCTGAGGAAGAGGTGAAATGGTATACGTGTTAAGAGGTGGGTGTGAAAGTTCACAAAAAACTTTAATCTAAAAAAAATGAATCTCTGTGAAACAAAACTAACTTAAGAAAAGCAATTAAAACATATAAACATAATGACATCATTCCATATTTTTGGCTCCTTAATTAAATTTAATCCTTGTAATGTCAGATTACTTGTCACCAGAATTATGCATTTGTCTCTTCTATGTAACAAAATAGGGAATGTGAGGAAAAGGAGACAAATAGCGCATATTCAACCAAAAGTGACAATTCATTTCGTACTCACTCATTATGTTGTTACTTTCTCCCTGTATAATAACAGTTTATGATGGCCAAAAAAGACTTCTTTTTTTTAAAGTCTATATGAATTGTAAAAAATGGCATGTTGACATCATTGATATTTTCAGGACAGTTTGTTGTATTCGCTTCTGAAGCAGCTGGAGACCCATTTGGGATAGAATTGTTACTTAGGAACATGTGTACGTAAGTGGGTGTGTGATTCGAGTTGTACAGGAAAGCAATTGCTGTTATGATGGACCAGGCTGTTTGTCCCCCTGGGAGGTCTGGTGCACAGGGTACTTATTAGTCTTAGGACGAGACTTTGTGGACAGATTTAAAAACTTCAGCCAGGATCTCTCGCATCGGTGCCAAGTTAAGCCACAGCATAATTAGTAAACCTCAGAGGAATGTTCTTCATGTGGCCAAGTACAATGGCCTCTTAGATAGATGCTGAAACATGCTCTTGCACTGTCCATGCATGCACATACAGTACCAACGCAATCTGCTTTACACACTTTCTCTATCTGCTCACACACAGGCGTGCAGAAAGGACAATTACTTCCATTAAAGAGGCCCAGATGCTTCCTTGATTAAATTTGACCACACAAACACAAATGAAAGCAAATGGGTGCGTGTGAAGGGCTCCCTGAGCATATGTTCAGCAGGTCGCATGGAGCCGATAGTGGGCGAGAAAGAGAGAGTGAAGTATGAAGTTCATCGCTGAATTCACGTAGGGCAGATTAGCTCTAAAGCTTTGAAATGTACAATTGACAGTAGTGTAAGATTTACCTTAGTGCTCTTAGTGGCAGCTAAGCCTGTGAGAGAAACAGAGAGCATTCTCCAAGCTGGAGAAGCCCCGAATACAGAAATAAACTAGGATAGCTGCTACACTGCTGGGCAGGATTGGTGTAATACAAGTAAAGACAGATTTGCTACACTGAGGACAGTACATTTTAATATACTGTAAGTGAATAATGAGAAGTCATTCTGCAAGATATTCTGAGAGATCTGGAGTTTTGAAGTGAGATCTAGAGAGGCTTGAGAATCAATTTACTTAATCAATGAGATCCATGTATCAAGAAGCTTGTGAACCCTGTTAAATTAGATTTTTTCATGTGTGGAAATAGGTGGGCTTGATGGCAAGAGTTGGCCCAGATGTAGCAACTGGATTTGAGATTACTGCTTGATTAAGGATCCTTGGATGTGGGACCACTGGCAGCAGTGTAGAGCAGGAGCAACGTAACCTTCTCTTTAGACATCAGTAGTTTGTAGTTGACAGCATCGAATGATTCAGACAAATGCAGAGTAATTAGTATGGAGTTAAGAATGTTGTCTGATGTGAATGCTTTAGTCTGAGATGACAACTTTACTAGATAAGAATGAGTTGACATGGAATAGGTAAGGCTGAAGATCAGATGAGATCACTTTGAGGGAAGATGATGAGATTGATGTTCTTGGTGAAGATAATATTCTTGTTCAAGTGAATAATAAAGGGAAGATGATCATTAGTGAAGTTCAGAGTGGATGTAGCATACAGAGTAAAAGGTGATGAACTGACAATGAACAGCTAGTAATTGATGAACTTTGTAACATTGACACCGTTATTGAACTAAATTGAATCAACACTGAACTAAACTGAGCTGAATAATGACAATTGTTTACTGCAGGGCTGCTTTACAGCTGAAATTGATGTCATTTCATAATTGATGAATTCCGCAACACTGTTATTTTCTTGTTTATTTCTGTGAAGCTGCTTTGAAATATTCTGCATTGTGTAAAGTGCTATACAAATAAATGTGAGAATGCAATGGAGTGAGAAGAAGCATTAGGGGGCTTGAGAACTCCTTCTAAACTATTAATAGGTGGCATGAAGAGGAGGTTGCCACTTAAAAGTGGGAGTGAAAGGGGGGGATCAGATTTTGGAGATGTACGATATGACATTGCTAATTGTAGACGTTATTAGATACTTTTCAACTTTTTTTTAGATATCTCATTTAAAACAATCAACTCAACAGCATGTTAGTGTCGAATCAAATGTATTTATATAGCACTTTGCACAATACACATCCTACAGTTACAAGTATGATAATTTACTATAAGTTTTAGGGCTGGGCAATTTGACGATATATAGAAATATTATGAGTGATTCTCTGGATTTAATTCAGCTATATTGTATTTTTAGTGAACAACAGCAGTCAAGAGTTTTTCTCTGATCAAAATCCACTTTAACCACACCTCAAGATCTGAGTATTGTATTAGCTTAAATGAATTCGCTTCCTCCCTGTTGTGCTCCCTCCCTGAAGATCTGTGCGGGGGTGGGGGAACGGGGCATCGCCTTACTGAAGACGGTGGATTAATTAGTGAAACTCCTCTCGGGGGAAGCATTAGACAGAGCATCCACGGTCAAACGGGAAGCATTAGCTCCTGAACCCCCTGGCGCACCCAGGCTTCAACACTGTCTGGGTAATTAATAGGGCCTCAGTGTAAGTGGAAGAACACTCATTCACTACTCACAGCCACAAATGCTCTGTAGTTCAACCGAGCAGAACTGGGATAAAACCTCATTTTGCCACTTGCCAAGTTAATGGAGTCCTAACTTGAAAAGCACACCAGCTTGGGAGTTATATTCTTTGGTGTTTAATGCAGCAATGAGGCGTGGGTAAGTTGTATTAAGACTGCTTTAAAGCCAACATGAAATGGCTTTTGCAAACCCACTTCCGTAATGAGCCGTATGTCTGCATCTATTACGTTCAGTGCTGGGGTACTCCATGACCAGGATCTAGATGGTTCATTGAGGTTACTATGAGGCTTTGAGAAATGTAAGAATGGAGAGTGAATACCTAGTTTCTGTTGGTCAGAAACTACTCTATATAAACGTCTGGGACTTTTAGATGGGTTCATTATTAAAACAAAACTAACTGAATTTAAGGAATTACATCACCATATAGTTTTTTTTTTTTTTTTTGCTAGAAATCAGTCTCGTTGAATTGAAAACTGAAATTAAAGCTGTATCCTTATTTATGAACATGGTTGTTTAATTGAAGGCTAATTGAATTTGGGACTATTTGACCAGCAGCCATTTATAATACAATTGAAGCTTCATTGATTAATTTTACACTCTCACTTACAACAAAAAAAGAGCTATGTTTCTTTTGACCTATTATACTGTATGATATCATTAATATTATTCAAATGTCCATCGTTACAAAGACTCACTTTTAAAATGTAAATAACTGGTACATGTGAATTTGAGTAGTTTTAACTGCCATTTGTTGGAAAAAAAATAAAATATGAAAGGACCATTTTTGAAAAGCGTTGCTTTCCTTAAAATTGACTAAATAAATCAAACAAGTCCAAATAATCACAAACACAGCTGTAAACACACACACACACACACACACACACACACACACACATATCCCAAAAAGGAGTCTCTTACGCTCAAATATATATTAAAAAAATAAATACAGAAAAAAGAAACAGTAAAATTGTGAATTATTAAAATACTATTGCAATTTAAAATAATAGTTTTCCATTTTAATTTACTTTAAAATATAATTTATTCCTGTGATGCAACGCTGAATTTCCACCAGCCATTACTCCAGTCATTACTCTGCTGTTTTTTTCTGAAGGATCATGTGACACTGAAGACTGCGAAATAGCTGATAAAAATTTGGCTATGCATCACTGAAATACATTATATTTGAATAAGTATATTGAAGTACATATATAAGTATATTAAAACAGAAAATAATTATTTTACAGAATTACTTTTTTTTTTTTTTTTTTTTGATCAAATAAATGCATCCACTTGAACATATGAAATAAACTCTTTTAACTATTTTCTTGGTAAACTGAACATATCCCGAGATCTCATCACATATGATATTTCACAGTCTTCATTATTTTGTCATATTGAATTATCAGCATTGATGACCAGGATATCATGACTTCATTATTTTGAATTATCAGCATTGATGACCTGGATATCATGACTGATGCATTCCTGTGAAGTGAAATACCGTTTGGACCTCCAGCATGTTCTGGCACAAGGAACGTGCGATGGTGCCAGTCGCTTAATAAAATAATCCCAGTGTCTGGCCAAAGCCTGAGGTAACCATACTGAAGGAGGGGAATACCTGCTCAATTTAAGTCAACAGAATGCAGATTAAAGAGCAAATTAAGTAGATGAAATGAAGTAACACACCCAATGTATAGATTACATGTTTTTTGGTCCACAAATAGCTTTCTAGAAACAAGCACAGTCAGTGTATCATGAAACAATTTACTGGAAAGTCACAGTTAGAAAGGATAAATGGAGATACTAATCTCATAGCAATAACAGAAAGACATGGCTGTCCTCGTGTCTGAGCAGCTGGGAGTCACATCAGCCAGTTACACCGTGGTTTTACAGCAATAAAGCTGTGGTCATCTGTAACAGTTAGTCAGTCAGTTCAGACGGGAATTATATTATTGTACTGAGTGATGTGCTGAAATATAAGTCTATTTTGCATGTACTGTAATCTCTACAGGGCATTATTTAGAATTTGTGTAAGAATGTTTTGGTTACTTGTAGCATATGTGTCAAATAAAACACGCCAAAACACAGGCATGTTGTGCAATAACTTATATTTCACAAGGCTAGTTTACGATGCTACATAATACTAACAACAAAAGAATACATGTCTGTCAAAATAGAGATCTTGGACCTTGATTCCCGGAGTAATTTCCCATTCATTTTCTCCACAGGGATTCAATAAACAGTTGTAAGCCACAACCCAAACCAACCAGCTTAAAGATTTTATTAAACATTTGAAAAAAAAAAAAAAAAAAAAAAAAAAAAAAAAAAAAAAATATATATATATATATATATATATATATATATATATATATATATATATATATATATATATATATATATATATATATATATATATATATATATATATATAATAATCAAAGCAAATAGGCTTTTGCAATTAAACTTTTTTTCCACTGTAGAAAAAAAAAAATCTATGGAGAAAATGAGTAGGAATTTTCTATCAAGATTGCAAATGTTGCACTTTATTTAGAAAAGCCCATGGCAAAAGAGTATTGTTTTTATTTATATCATGTTTTGTATTGGTTAGTCACTTACAGAAATGTACAGTACAGTACAGATATACAGTAAATCCTATAGTATTGATTTTATTCAGCAATTAAAAATAAAAAAATAGTATTTTTTTCTATTTAAAACACTTTATTTTGATGGTTGACTTTAGTCATATCTACTAATAAGTAACTGCAACTGCCAGTCATTACTAAACTGCTAGTCTGCTTTATATCTACCAACACTTTATTTTGATGGTCCCCCATCAGACATTTTGCTGACTATTAGTAACTTTGCAATTACATGCCAACCTACTCTACTAAACTTATCCCTAAACCTAACCTAACAGTCTAAAGTAACAGTTAGTTGATATGTCCTTGCAAAGTTATTGTTGTCTAAAGTGAACTACTGAAATAAAGTGTAACAAAACTGACACTTACTAAATTGTTAGCATATTCTTATGCACTATTTGGAATATGGAGTGTCTAATCTAATTGATATGACATTGTTTATTTATTTGGTCTTTGCGGAATAGATCTGCTACGCTGCTGTTTTTGTTGGTTATTGCTGTAGTTGTAGATTATTGTTGCTGTGTACTTAAAAAAAAAGAACTAATGAAGAAGAAATAAAGAATAGTTGAAGTGTGCAGAAGTCAAAATTTAACTCTTAAGGAAATCTAAACTTCAAGACATTACTTAAAGAGGTCATATGATGCGATTTAAATTTTTCCTTTCTCTTTGGAGTGTTACAAGCTATTGGTGAATAAAGAAGATCTGAAAAGTTGCAAAGACTAAAGTCTCAAATCCAAAGAGGTATTCTTTATAAAAGTTAAGAGTCAACCACACACCCCTAAAACAGCTCATTCTAACACGCCCCCACATGTCTATGTCACGATGTGGGAAGTTTTGTATAATGCCGCCCAAATGTTGATGAAAAGAAAGAAGGCGTAACTTTTATTCTCGCTGTTGCTGCCACCGTCATGTTGTGGAGATGCTGTGTGTTTCATTGTGAAAGCTTAGCTACTTTGTTTGACCTTCAAAAAGAGGACACAACTAGAAATCAGTGGTTAAGTTGTATTTACAACACTGTTCCAGAACAGTTCAGGCCAAATATACAGATGTGTGCAGCACATTTTATGGAGGATGAGAACTGTTTCCTGAACCAGTAGCCTACAATGCTTCTGTACACAAAAACTGTTTCTATAAAGTGGGGCAATTCCAACTTTGCAAGGACAGTCTGGCGCTTCTGACTCACAGCCTGTAAGTATGTTTTTTATATTTAAAGAATTTGCCACTGACGATTCAAGCACGAGTTTTGAGCAGTGTGGAGTAGTGCTTGTTGTGTGTCTTTTCTCCTAGCACAAATGCAGACATGTTTTCATGTTTACGCGGCGCGATATGCAACGCAACGCGTAAAAAGATGGTATAAGTTATATAATCCGTAATTATGGATTTGTAATGGGTTTTATTGGTTTTGTCCCGTCGTGCCGGTAGACGGCATCCCAGTATGTTAAAGGGTGTAACATTTCCGTCACACGCTTGAGGTATTCAGCCAATCACAAAGAACTGGATAGCTGGCCAATCAGAGCACACCTCGCCATACAGACCAACTATCTAAAAAAAAACCCACTCAATAAAGAAAGGCCATACAAAAACAACAAAAAATAACATACAGTATAAAAAAAATAAAACCTTAAACCAAACAAAAACATCATAAACACATTTCTTTATACCAAATGCACAAAATAATGTTCTTTTTAGCAACGTCATATGACCCCTTTAAAAAGTAACAATGTGATGTAATCACTTACTTTTAGAATGAATAACCCAACATTGTGACTGGTGACTTTTAAAATTAATGTTGCCCAATCAAGATCACATGCTTTATAGCTGATGCAAGTGGCCTGGTGGTATCACAGCATCAAAAGCTAATTTAGAACATGCTTTTGAAAGGTCAGGGCCAGTTATGAAAGCCATCGCCCTTAAACAAACTTTAGCTATAAACACTGCGACGCCAGTTAATTGTTGGTTTCTCTCTCTCTCCATCTCTCTCAGTCTTTCTCTTTATCTCTCTCCATCTCTGTCTCTCTCCCTTTCTCTAATTATGATGCTCTGGATGGAGTTTTTTTGCTTGTACTGAGAGAGCAATAAAAAGAGAGAAGTGAGGGGTTGCGTATGGGATCCATTAGTTTGTTTATTAAAAGTCGTTCTCTACTCTCCAAGGCACTGAACCACAGATCTCTGCATGGGCCTGCAGATGGACCCAGATGTAACACTGAAATGAGACGGACAAAATGTTTTATACTAACATGAAATTATTAAAGGTTTTTTGGACATATTATGTTTATGGGATACCATGATTCAAAAGACCTGATCTAGATCTCAGTAAGTTCCCTTGTGAAGAATTACACTCCAGCGTACTTAAAAAAGAGCACCTATTTCAGAAATGTTATACTTTAAAAGTTTTACTTAAGTATAAATTGAATGTAATGTTTTTGGACACTTAATTGCATATGAATTACAATTAAAATAAAATGCATTAGTTCTATTGCCTTTTAAATATGATTAATGTACACTGCTGAACTTATAAGCATTTAAAGTAACTAAACATTAATATTAAAAGCTGAGTGTCTTCTAGGGTGAATTCAGGTAAAAAGGGAAACTTTTTGCAGTTTAGATGACTTGGGGGGGGGGGGGATCAGACCCTATTTATGATATATTTATAATTAGACATTTGTAATGATGACTTTGCAGTTAAGCACATTAAAAGATATTAATTTTAAATGTAATACTGCACATTAACTTAAAGAAACACATGAAACCACATTTTTGCATAGCTATAATTTGAGGTAACAGGATGGGCAAATTAAGGCAATTATTTATTTCTCTCTTTTTCACAGCAATAAGGTCCCCGATTCGAGTCCCGACAGAGACAGGAGGCCTTTCTGTGTGGAGTTTGCATGTTTTCCCTGTGTTAGCATGTGTTTACTCCAAGTACTCCGGTTTCCTCCCACAGCCCAAATACAGGCAGGTTAGGTCAACTGAAGATTCTAAATTGTCCCTCCCCCAACTAGTGTGTAAGACTTGTGTATGGATTAACTGGTTCTCGGCAAGAATATAGCACTAGATCCATGACCAACATGTCCTCCAACCATTACGCCCGCATAGATTGTTTGTCCAAATCCCTAAAATACGACCCATCGGAGCTACAATTGTGCCCCATCAACTACAGGACACTTTTTATATTAACGCTTTGTGCTCTTTTATTTGCATCATAATTTGGGTTTCATATAGCTGAGTTGGTAGAGCATCGTGTTATAAGACATCATGCAACCATGTGATCATGGGTTCGATCCCAGAGAATGCACGTGTTCATTAAATGTATATGCACTGTAAATCATGGTTTTGCATGATCTCTGTGAGGGTAGGTTTAGAGACGGGGTAATGTGTGGTTATTTGTACAAATTCATATGAATTAGCCACCTAGTAAAATATGTACAAATTGCTGTGTGATTGGGTTGGACCATGTAAAAAGCACAAATTGCATTTAAATAAACACGCATTTTGATTGGTAATGACAGTCACATGTCATTTCATGACGACAGATGCAACTAGCCCTCGCTAGAGGGCACTAAACTTTAAAACGGAAATATAGGTGATAATAAGGTGCTTGCACAAATGACCTATAGGGTCGTTTTTTTTGTTGGAGGACAGTCTGCACTAGATGCTGGACTGGCGTTAAGAAGAAAGTAAATAAATGAATAAATTCTCATAAATTCTCAAGCTTTTCAGTGCTGTTGCAACAAAAAAGTTAAAAAAGTTAAAACTCTTTAAACAGTAGGGCCTGTATGGGTTCGTGTTCCTCCACAAAGAACAATGGGAAATGTAGTTTTGTTACATAAACCTCTTGCATCATACACTGGATAAAATCCACAAAAAATCTTTAAAAGTAAGTAAATTAAAAAAAAAAAAAAAAAAGATTGCATGCCATATATTAATATAATGTTCTGTCATGAAACTCTAGATGGTGCAGTCTCAGTCTGATATAATCAGTTGAATAGTTTCTTTTATTTGCTGCTCAGCATTCAAATACTTGGCTAGTGTGTGCTGTATCAGTTGTTGCGTGCTTCAGTAACCCTTCACCTTCCCCAGCTCCACCTGTGTAGATTTGCTACGGGGTAATTTCAATGTATGTCATATATGGGGGTTATTTCATATATGTTATATGTACAGCAGCAGTATTTCTTACATTCAGTTTCATTATTAATATTATTGTTATTATTATTATCTGGGGACACAGTTGGTCAGCAAATAAGAAAGACTTTTCTTATTAGCCAGATTGTGCTGCAATATCATCTGTTCACATAAACTGACCCAGGCTAACCAGCCAAATCTTATTATAACCAATAGGAATTTGCTTCTGCTATTTATTCTGACACACGCTAAACACAAAAAGTTTGGGGTTAAAGAAAATCTAAAGTTTCCCTCTGGTAATTGCTACATTGTGGTGCCATTCAAGTGCTATGTGCTCAACTCATAAATACGATCATTTCGACATGTCTTGAGGGCAGCAATTGTCCACATGTTGAAATAAAACTCAGTTAAATACCATACAGAAAAAGCTTGAGAAACTGACTTGTTATGAGAGAGAGATACAATGTCATACAAATGCTAATATTTCCTCTGATTTAAATACACACGAATGTTATTGTGTTCAGCTTGGACTATTGCTACTGGCACAGCGGCTCCAATAAAGTGAAGTGAAGTCTAAAAGACTTTTCCTGTTATCTTTTGGCTGTGTGAAAGATCTCTACAATGTTATGACTTAATAATTTCATCAGCAAAATCGCGGCGCATGCATTAGGTCGCTCGGACATATAATCTGACATTTATCCACCGTATGAAGCTTTCCTGAGATGATTCAGTCTCAGTCTGATATAATCAGTTGAATAGTTTCTTTTATTTGCTGCTCAGCATTCAAATACTTGGCTAGTGTGTGCTGTATCAGTTGTTTGCGTGCTTCAGTAACCCTTCACCTTCCCCACTCCACCTGTGTAGATTTGCTACGGGGTAATTTCAATGTATGTCATAATATGGGGGTTATTTCATATATGTTATATGTACAGCAGCAGTATTTCTTACATTCAGTTTCATTATTAATATTATTGTTATTATTATTATCTGGGGACACAGTTGGTCAGCCAATAAGAAGACTTTTTCTTATTAGCCAGATTGTGCTGCAATATCATCTGTTCACATAAACTGACCCAGGCTAACCAGCCAAATCTTATTATAACCAATAGGAATTTGCTTCTGCTATTTATTCTGACACACGCTAAACACAAAAAAAGTTTGGGGTTAAAGAAAATCTAAAGTTTCCCTCTGGTAATTGCTACATTGTGGTGCCATTCAAGTGCTATGTGCTCAACTCATAATACGATCATTTCGACATGTCTTGAGGGCAGCAATTGTCCACATGTTGAAATAAAACTCAGTTAAAATACCATACAGAAAAAAGCTTGAGAAACTGACTTGTTATGAGAGAGAGATACAATGTCATACAAATGCTAATATTTCCTCTGATTTAAATACACACGAATGTTATTGTGTTCAGCTTGGACTATTGCTACTGGCACAGCGGCTCCAATAAAGTGAAGTCTAAAAAGACTTTTCCTGTTATCTTTTGGCTGTCTGAATATCTCTACAATGTTATGACTTAATAATTTCATCAGGAAAACCGGCGCATGCATTATCTCTGACATATAATCTCGCACATTCTCGGGTAAAAGATTTCACGATAATCTGCGCAGTTATCCCATGACCACAGGCGGTTGTAGCGGATTGTACTGCAATGTATCACGACACACTTGCTGTCACGATCAGTCCCCAAAAAGCATGCATTAGATGAAATTAGCCTCATTTGACATGTTCCTTTCTTTTAGATAATATGCTAGATTGTCTCTACAACATTGACTACAAAGCCAAGTTTATTCACATCCCAGAGTTTTCTCTGAGGCAACCATGGCAGCTTTTGTCAAGAGTATTTATTTTCGCTGTTTTATATTTTGGTTCAGCCACTGGCCATCTGATCATACCGTCAACTTGATGTGCTTGAGGTTATTCCTCTAAACACATGCTCTAGCACCACTGCACATGTGGTCACCAGACCAGAGGATGATAGCGCACAAAATGGGATTAGCCTGTAGATATCACAGATATGAATCTATAGGAAGATCTCCACATAGGATAAAAGACTGAGGCTGCTTTCAGTCATTTGGGGCAAGATGTGTGTGGTCTGAAGGCGTAATTGGGCTCGCTGCAGGACTGTGTCCAGAGGTCCAAGCTGAGTGTGACATGGCGCTGTTTGTGTGTCCTGCTCACTGATCCGCTTTAATTGGTCGTCATTAAACCCCACATTAACCAATTGAGGGGTTGCAAGAGTGGGCACCAGACCGTGGTAGGGAATAGCATGTTTTGCTTGATTTGAGTTACACAACTGTAGGGCCACGAAATGTATTCCTGCAGGCGGCAGATGTTAAGAACATAACCAATTATGTTTATATGAATGAGAAAATTAGAGAGCAGAGATTCTGTATCCGAGAGCCAAACATATTTTAATCAAATATGTCAACTTTTTAATGGCTGTTTGATTGTTTTGTGGACATGCAAGTACACTTCGCGAATAGAGATCCTATAGTTTATCATCCGGATACTGTAGTTTATTGGAGGCCTGGTTCCAAAACGAGGCTATGAAATATAAATGTGCTTATATTGTGCTTATACTGGAGAACAGTGTGCCAAAATTGGCTTTGCATGAATGAGGGCAAAGCAAGCAAGAGATGAGTTCCAGGACTATAGTAGCAGCTGAATTGTATTTTCATTTTATTTCTTTGTGTCAGAGGGACTTATGAGTAGATTTTCAACCTACTCAAAAATGTAGAATGGAAAAATCAGCACACTCAACTGTACACTTTGTTGACATGATTCAGGTAGTAAATTAACTCTTTTCCCATCATTTATGACGCAATGCTTCCTGCCATTAATGGAAATTTCTGGCAATCCGTGTTTTCACTGTAATATATTAGGGGGCACTATTACACATCATCTTAAATAGTATTAAATCTCTGGATCCAAAAACAAGCGAAGAAGAAGCAGAAACAAACAATAGAAGCATTGCTAAATAAAAATAGTATTACTACTATTATTATTATTATTATTATTTTAATATATTTTATCAAAATTAATTGAATGTCACATTGACAGATTATGTTATAATATATTAGTATGATTTGCTGAGATGGTCAAGACCTCTAAAGTGGGACAAATTCAGCATTTTAAGAAAGCTGGGGTGTCCAAAACACAGAAATCTGTTTATGGATTACTTTTATGTTAGATAATAGTTTATCTAATACATCTAATAATTTTCCAAATAAATAATAAATAATAATAAATGTAACGTGTAGTTCTAATGATATAGAATATAGCAATGAGACACCATATTGTGACCAAATCATGGAAAATACCTAAATATTCAGTTTGATGGCCAGCCATTGACATAGAGACCTTGTTGAACAAACAGAAATGGAAGCATCAGTGCAAGTTCTACTATGAAGACTTAATGCCACGTCACATATTATAATTAGATCTAGCCAATCAGCACTCAACACAAGGAATATAAAAGCCCTCTACTCACCCTTCATTGTGTTTGCAGATACTGCCGCTGTCGTTTTTTGCTCAAACTGTCGCTTGACTTATTGCTCGACTTTCCCTGGGTTACTTGCATATAGTTAAGTTCGTTTACTGCAAATGATTGCGAGTTTGACATTCCTTTCAAGATGCACACTAGATTGTTGGCATTGCTCAGGTGTCGCGGTGAATGTTTGCAGTTGTTTGGTAGTGTTGCATGATATACAGGTATTGGAGTTTTCTCAGCAGAGGATGTGAAACATTGGTGGAGTTCCGAGTGCTTTGCTTTCCGAGCTGTCACGTCGCTGCTACTTGCATCTCAATCGACAAAATATTTCGACCTGTACGCTCACGTGAACCTGCACGCATGAAGTCTCTCCAGGGCTGCTGTTGGAAACAAGGCTGCTGGTCTCCTTCGGCATTTCATCTTCATCACTTCATCAGCCTACACCATTATAAGTATAATTTTTGGTTTAAGCACTTGTGGTGCTTGGGCGTAAATTTTATTATCTGCAAGGTTATTCACTCACACACATGTTTAAGACAAAGCACTTGGTTTCGCGTGGTTGTTTGTGTATCTAGCAGACTAGCAATGCATAATTAATTAACTAACTTGAGCCTATGTTGCATTTTTCCTTAGTGCGATTTCATATATATATATATATATATAAATAGATAATCTTGCTCAGCGTATTTGTAAAATAGATTACAGTACTGAAGCCAGAGTTCAGGATTCATAGCTCACATAATGCTGCAAAATTCATCTTTGAAAGTTCAGCGATATCTTTAACCTACATTTAAGGGAAACAAGCTCATAAAATATTTTCAATACATTTACTTCCAGGAGGAGTATCACAAACCCGTTTCCAACCAAAGTTATAATATTTAACGAGATGTTTGCTCAAACTAGTACATTCAATGTTTGGAACAACTCTTTTGTAATGAGGCATCTTGAGGCTCATTATTTACATTATATTTACATTTATGCATGTAGCAGATGCTTTATCCAAAGCGACTTACAGTGCATTCAGGCTATACATTTAATTTTTATTTTTTAACCAATGTGTGTGTTCCCTGGGAATTGAACCCACAACCTTTCTGTAAAATATGCCATGTCTAGCACACTGTAAGGTACAGTATTTGTTGTCTTAATAATGTGCTTTTGTCTTTATGTTTTCTCAGTCAGTTTCATTTGCGTCTATCTACAACAATTCCTGAATGCCTTGTACTGGAATGGGGTAAGTATTACGACTTTAAGTCTCTCCTGTTGCTTAGACAAATTTTGCAAAGAGGTCCTCGCAGTCTATTTCTGCATGAGCGTCCTCTGAATAAGAGCAAGAATGTAAACTGACACATTTTATTGCTATGCTCAAACATTAAAGTTTTCCCAATGCACAATATATTGACTAACTAAGAATTTCATCATAGTTTTGTCTAACCTGTTATTCTTTTACTATTCTCAGGACATATTATATTTAAGGTAATTAGCTCTAGCTGAGCTATGTGGCATTAGTTTGCTCTGATAAATAACTAGCTGGCGCTCTCTTTTTCTATGTGGTGAGCATTAAGGTATTCTATCTTGGAACTTGTACTTGTCAAGGCCTTTCTATAGTCTGAAGATTGCAAAAGACGGCATAAATGTGGAACATGTAGCCGAAATCACCCTACCCGTGCATGAAGAAAGTCATGGCCCATGCACTCACACAAAGTTCTTCTGCTACTTCCAGTATCGTGCCAGTCCTCATTTCTACAGTGGAAGAGCCACAAAGAGAAGTACTCACTTATGCTCTACTGGACATGCAGAGCGACTCAACGTTCATTTTGGAAGATCTTCTTGATGACTTAAATGCGATCACTCAACCAGTGCAGCTTAGACTCAGCACCATGACAGCTGTTGACACCATCACTGCTATTAAAAGGGTTCGTGGTCTGCAAGTTCGAGGACTTCAAGGAGCAAACTCTATTAATCTACAGCAAGCATATACTAGAGACTTCATTCCTGTTGACAAGTCCTATATTCCAATCAAGAGGACAGAACTACAGTGGCCTCACCTCAAACATTTGGCCAATCAATTGCCACCACTTCAGAACTCTGAAGTCGGACTGTTAATCAGATATGACTGCCCATCAGCTCCAGCTCCCCTCAAGTGTCATAATAGGTGGTGAAAATGAACAATTTGCACAAAGAACTGAGCTTGGCTGGAGTATTATAGGCTTCTCCAATCTACACCTAGAGAGACAGGGAAATCAGAGCTTTGTCTAAAGAGTTGCAGTTAAAGAAATACCTGTCTCATCACCCAACGATGTCTTGAGAATTCTAGAGTCAGATTTCAATGAGAAAGGTTATGAGGATAAAAGTGTGTCTCAAGAGGATGTTTATTTCATACAGCATCTCAGTGCCAATATCAAACAGAAAGATAATGGATATTATGAACTTCCTCTCCGGCCGACCCTCACTGCCAAATAACAATAGGCTAGCAGCTGCCCGCTTGCAGCATTTGAAGAAGAGGCTCAAGTATACCCAGATATATATTGTGATCACTACAAGGCCTTTATGGAGAAGATCATTAACAAAGGTGATTCTGAACCAGCCCCAGTGATACCCGAAGGAGAGACTGTATGGTACATCCACACCATGGGTGTACCACTCTCAGAAACCAGATAATCTGAGGGTCATGTTCGATTGTTCAGCTAAATTTTGCAGTACATCTCTAAATGACAATCTTTTGACCAGGCCTGACCTTATTAACTCATTAGTGGGAGTACTCTGCAGCTTCAGAAAGGTACTAGTCGCAGTCACCTGTGACATAGACAAGATGTTTCAGCAGTTCCTCGTCCCTCCAGAAGAACGGAGTTATTTAAGGTTTCTATGGTGGGAGGGTTGAGACTTGGAGAAAGGGCCTCAAGACTTTTATATGGCAGTCCATCTCTTCGGCACTACATCATCTCCTGAGCATGCTAATTTCGGCCTGAAGTACCTGATGCAGCAGCAAAAGGTTAATCACCTATCAGCATCAGAGTTTTTTGAAAAGAACTTCTATGTAGATGATGTGTTAACCAGCGTTCGTTCAGTCGATGAAGCCAAAGAACTGATCATTGATGCTCAAGATCTGTGTAAACGCGGAGGCTTAAGGCTGCATAAAATCAACTCAAAAGAGGAAGATGTTCTCTGCTGCATAGCACCATCAGAAAGGATATAACGTCTAAGCCCCTTGACTTAAACCTTGAAGCAACACCGACAGGATGTGTACTTGGCATTCAGTGGTCAACGAAAAGTGACACTTTCAGCTTCAACATCAACTTTAAACATCAGCCATCAACTCGCTGTGGTATCTTGTCTGTTATCGCCTCCCTGTACAACCCACTGGGATTTGTTGCTCCATTCATTTTACAGGGAAAGTGTATTCTGCAAGAATTGTGCCGAAAGGGCATAGGATGGGATGATCAGCTTCCAGATTAATTATGTTCATGGTGGGAGGATTGGAAAAATAGTCTTCAGAAGCTTAAGGAAGTCGCCATACCAAGATTTTATCACCCAAATGCTTTCAATGAAATCATCAGAACGGAGCTGCACCACTTCTCCGACGCAAGTAATGCTTGATATGGAGCTTGCGCTTATCTCCATTTAAAAAATGATAAGAGTAAAGTGCATTGCAGTTTGGTGATGGCAAAGGCCAGAGTTGCACCTACAAAAATCACAAGCATACCAAGATTAGAACTTGTGGCGGCTGTCTTATCTGCAAAAATTAGTGTCATGCTGAAAACAGAGCTTGAAATGAAGATTGATCAAGAATTATTCTGGACAGGTTCACAGGTTATTCTGGCATATATTAACAACGCAACAACAAAGGTTTCATGTATTTGTTGCTAACTGTGTGCAGCTGATAAGAGACATTACGGATCCAAGTCAATATTATTACATTAATACAACAGAAAACCCAGCTGATCACACCTTCATGCCTCTGACATCCCTTCATTGATCTGGTTATCAGGAGCCAAATTTCTGTGGGAACAAAAAGTAAGTCAGACACCGTACACCTCTCTCAACCTGCTTGTTGGTGACCCTGAAGTCAAATCAGTCCAAACATTCGCGCAAACATTCAACCACAGTCAATAACAGTACAGACATTTTCAGTCGTTTCAGGCAATTTTCTTCTTGGTCAATGCTTCTAAAAGCTGTTGCAAGGATAAAGAGACTAAGATCAAAACAGAAATACCCCAATGATCATGGGACTGCTGAGGAGCATCAGAGGGCTGCTGAAGTGGTGATCAAACTTGTCCAGCAGGAAGCATTCTCCAAAGAAATAAGAAGGATCAAGAAGGGGAACACCCTTCCAAGTGCTAGTGCGTTGTACCACCTAGATCCCATTTTAGACAAAGGTATTCTTCATGTAGGTGGAAGTCTGAGAAAATCATCACTCAATCAAGAACTAAAACATTCTATGATTCTCCCAAAAGATAGTTACATCACCAAGCTAATTCTGTCTCATTACAAAGGCAAGGTTTGTCATCAGTGTCAAAATCAAACTCAAATGGAGCTTAGAATGAATGGATTTTGGATCATTGGAGGCAGCAAGTCAATCGCCAAGCTGATACAAGTGTGCACAATGACGAAAACTTAGACGACTGACAGAAGAACAACGAATGGCAGAACTTCCCAAAGAGTGTGTTCACATTCTGCGCCATGGACTGTTTTTGGCCATTTGTCATAAAGGGAGCTCGCAAGGAGTACAAGAGATACGGCCTAATATTCACTTTTCTATCATCTCGCGCAGTTCATATTGAGATGATTGAAGATTTGTCCACAGATGCCTTCATCAGTGCCTTGAGGTGCTTTATCAGCCTTAGAGGAGCAGTTCGCAAACTTCAGTGTGACCACGGTACTAACTTTGTGGGAGCCAGGAATAAATTCAAAGAATCACTGAAACAAGTTGACACCAAAGCTCTGGAAGTCTTTCTCTCTGAGAAACAATGTGAATTTGTCTTAAATGCTCCTTCTGCAAGCCACGCTGGAGGCATCTGGGAGTGTCAAATACGAACTGTGCAAAATGTACTCAATGCCACACTTCCTCAGTGCCCAGGCAGGCTTGACGATGCTTCACTTAGAAAGCTGTTCTATGAAGCAATGGCTATAGTAAATAGTCGTCCCCTAACAGTAGATGGCATTAATGATCCAAATTCACTCTAACCTCTAACTCCAAACCATTTAATACAGTTGAAATCTGATGTTGCACTTCCACCTCCAGGAAAACTTGTCAAAGAAGTCATGTACACTACTAAATGATGGCACAGAGTCCAACACTTGGTCGAGCAGTTTTGAAGTCCTTGGAAGAAGGGGCATCTTCTTAACATTTCAACCCGCAAAAGGTGGCATACTCCTCACTGAAACCTCAGAGTAAATGATGTTGTAATCATCAAAGAGGATATGCTCCCAAGAAGTCAATGGCAGTTAGGCAGAGTGGTTGAAATTGTCAAAAAGAGTAATGGATTTATTTGGTGAGTGAAGGTACAAGTAGGAGAATGAAAACTCGCTAGCAAACTTGATCAGCCCTCCAAGCCCACAATCATTGAAAGGCCCATCCAGAAATTGGTGTTGACTGTTAATGGCTTGGGTGATACCCTCATATCAGACCATAGCGCATGTTCTTCCATAGTGCATGAAGATAAAATTGAGTTTTACAGTGAATGGTGCCTTTGATTCTGCTCAATTTCAACCCAGTACCCTTTGGTAAAGCGGAGCGAGGTATGTGAGGTTGACGTATGTTACGTTTTGTAGTTAATGTCAAAGTCATATGAGCTTGTTTGTATGTATATGTTAATCTTGAGCTCTGCTTGTTAATTGTTTTAAACTGTCTTTATTCATTTCATCGTTTATTTTTCATCTGTTTATTTGTAAATGTGAACTTTATCCTATTTTTCTGTATATGATTGGTTTTGTTGTTTCTTTGTGTAGTTTTACAGTGCTATGCAAACTAGAGTTTAATGGTGCTCTTCACGAGCGAAATAAAGAAAGAAGCACCCGTCAGTCTCTCTGTGTCCCGTTTATGGATGCCAAAGGGCAGCTACAATTACAATGCAATCATTTAGATTCCATGGCTGCAGATGAAGAGAACCGTGGCTCTCACCTCATCTTTACACAGGTCACTCTTTTAGACTAGCACTATTATGAACGCAGTCTCTATCAAGCTGATGTATACATGGTCATTCTCCCATTCGAGTTCTAGGTAAGATTTGGCTCAATGCTCAGCAGGCATCTTTAAGCTATAATCAGGCTTGTTTATTTTTGCATCTACTGGTGGTGGTTCATTCTGTTTCCTCATACCTATTGGCTTCAGTCTTACTTGGCTGTCGTGGCCTTCACATTACACAGACTATTGTGGCACTTTGCATGACTCTGCTATGGTCATCAGGTAAACTTGTCCATTACTTTTTATGAAGTTCGGCCTATCGTGGCCTTCACATATCACAGCCTATTGGGGAGTTTGCTTAACATTAAGTATCTCTTCTACTTATGGTCATGCTGATCTGGCTCATTTTCTATTTTGGGGGGATATGTTTCCTCTGTGGGTTCCGGCAGTTAGGTGGAGTTCTAACAAGCATGTGCAGGAGTCTAGCCTAAGGAATGTTTATGTATCTGTGTATATGCTCTTTCTTAAGTCGCTGTTAGAACCCTAATACTACCTCTATCATTTAACCTAAACTAATGGCCTCTCTAACACAATGTGGTGGTTTAGAATCCCTGTAATCTGACATCAAGCTGCTATGTACATGATCGTCCTCCGCATCTGAGTTCCGTCAAGATCAGACCCTAAACTATTTCACATAATACACAAGGTATAGTAAGATACTCTTAGCAAACTACTGGTGGTGGTTACTTCTCACATGCTCCTCATGTCCAGTCTATCATGGCTTTTCACATACAATGGCCTATCGTGGTCATTTACACAAAGGGCTTTCACATCACATAGTTTATGGAAACATACACAGGCTATCAATGTAATTGCAGCCCATCGGGCCTTCACTTTACATGGCCTATCAAGGCTTTACATTTCTCAGCTTATCGTGATTTTGCTTAGTTTGGCCTGTTGTGACCATCAGGTAAGTGTGACTATTATTGTTTATGTAACTCTGTTTATGTAACTCTTACCTTCACAAAATTGGCCTGTAATGGCTTTTCTCATCACATGAACTATGCTGTCTTTGTTATAAATGGCATAATGTGGCCTGTCATAAGATAGCTCATACAGTCATTCGTCTGTAATGTTTATGCACTTTGTTAAAAATGTAATGCTGTATGTTTACGGTTAATTAAGCAAATTCTGGTGGTGGTGTCACACCTATTCATTACATCTACTCTTTCACCGCCCCTCGCAGCCTTCCGTCACAGTTTTTAGTGCCTATCCTCTCTACAGCCTTTTGTAGCCTTTCTCTCATGGCCTATCGTGACCTTTCTCTCTATGGCCTATCAGGGCATTTCTCTATGCGGCTGGTTCAGCTCCATTTAGTCACCATTTTAGAAACTGCAGTCTGTCACCACTGCTGTTGAACATGGAGTTCAAACATCAGCCATCAAGCTACTGGGCAGATGGTCATCCTCCTCATTTGAATCATACTTTAGACCTGAACCACAAACCATCTCAAAGGTTCAGCAAATAATATCAAGCTGTCCTCAAGATAATCTATATGCAATTACTTATGGTGGTGTAATACCTATTCATATTCTCCAAACAACTGTCGTAGTTTTCTATCTAAGGCTTGTCTTAGCCTTTCTCTTTCCGGCCTATCTTTTGTGGCATTCCCCTCTATTGCCTATCTTTTGGCGTTTCCCACTGCGGCTTATTTACATGGCCTTCTTCTCTGTGCATACTGAGACATTTCCTTCTATGGCCTCTTGGATTTCTCACTATGGCCCATCTGGGCATTGCCATCTGTGGCTATCTAGGCCTTTACTCCGCATCCTTTCTCTGCGGCCTATCAAGACCTTTCCCTCTTTGGTCTATCGGGGCTTTTCCCTCTTTGGCCTATCGGGGCCATTCCCACTGAAGCCTATCAGGGCCTTTCCCACTGAGGCCTATTGGGGCCTTTCCCACTGAGGCCTATTGGGGCCTTTCCCACTCAGGCCTATTGGGGCCTTTCCCACTGAGGCCAATTAAGTTCAAGTTCTAGTTCAAGTTGAGCTTTATTGTCATTCCGCTACATGTCTGGACATACAGTGGAATGAAATGTCATGCCTCACAGGACCATGGTGGTACATAAATACAGACATACAACAATGAAGTAAAACAGTATAAACCTATACACAACTAACCTACTTACAGATTTTGACTATAAATATACTACAGATAAAAGTTTACCTATACATAAGCAAAAAGAAAAATACAAACTATACAAATGCTACACATAAACACTGTACCTATACACAACTAACCTACTGACAGATTTTGAATATGAATATACTATATATAAATGTTTACCTATACATAAGACTTAAGAGGAAAAATATATAGACTCCTTCACATAATATTGTATATGTGCAAAGAGAAACATCGTAAGTCAAGCAGCAGGCTGGGGAACAGTGCAAGATGATTTGTAGTGCTCGAGCATGTAAACACATATTTGAGTTTTTTGTGGGATTATGTACACAGCAGTGTGTGTGAAAAGTATCAAGTGCGCATAGAGGAGAATTGCACAAAAAAAGAATTTTTCAGACAGTTTTTCTGTGATGTGGTAAGGTTGGGGGGTGTTTGGAGATTGTACAAGTTAAAAAGATAAAAGTTTCAATATGTAGATTCATAGGAATTTGGTTTCATATGAGTTCATGGGTCATTTAATCACATTACATCAGGCTTTTCCCACTGAGGCCTACCGGGGCCTTTCCCACTGCGGCCTTTAGTGGCCTCTATCTCTGTGCGGCCTATTGTAACCTCCATCACTATCCGGCCTATCGTGGCCTCTATCACTATCCGGCCTATCGTGGCCTTTATCACTATCCAGCCTATCGTGGCCTCTATCAGTACTTGGCCTATCGTGGCCTCTATCACTATCTGGCCTATCATGGCCTCTATCAATATTTGGCCTATAGTGGCCTCCATCTCTGAGGCCTATGTGGTCCATCTCCTCTACTCTATAAGGTAATACTTTAGCTATAATTTGATTAAAAAAAATTAACGCTTGTTATACTCAACTTTAATTATGATTAATTAAATATCTTACAGTGCCTTGCGAAAGTATTCATACCCTTCATTTTTTTTCGCATTTTATTATGTTGCTGCCTTATGATAAACTTCTTTAAATTACTTTTTTCCACATCAATCTACACTCCATACTGACAAAGCAAAAACAGAATTGTCACAACTTCGTAAATGTATTAAAAATAAAAAACTGAAATAAGTACACTGCATAAGTATTCATACCCTTAAATAAATATTTAGCTGAAGCACCTTTACAGTCTCAAGTCTTTTTTGTTTGATGCAATAAGCTTTGCTCATCAGCATTTGGCAAATATCTGCCATTCTTCTCTTCTTTTTTTTCTTTCTTCCATATGTTCTAGGATCATTTAAGAAATACTTTGTATGGTGGGTATTTAATTTTCTTCTTTCTTTTGGGGTAGGCTCCGCCCTGCCTTCGTCTTTGGCAGGAATAGCTGGAATCTACAACTTCAGATTGAAGCTAAGGATGGGGCCTACGCCAAAATAATTCTGTTCTTTGGATTGGTTTTGTAAATAAATATTTTTTAATTTTAGTTTTATCTTCACCTCCTGAGTCTTTCTGGTAGAACTGTGTCATCTCTGCCACATGTATCTCACATGTCATGACCCAGCGACTGGAGCTGTCGGATGGTGATTGAAAGCCGCCACACTTGAGAGTATCAGCCCTTTGCTTCTCTTGAAGTAATGAGCTGACCCAGAGAGCAGGCTGCCTTTGAGCCGGGGCCAGGCCATCTGAATCCACTCTGCCCAAGTGAGAGCTTAGCTTTCAAAGCAGATCTGCCGAAGTCCGACCCCAGCACCTCTGCTCTGTGTGAGGGAATGAGGGGGAAGGGACCCCAGAGCTTCTAAGCTAGCCCAGAAGTCATAAATCATTTCAGGGCTTGAAATTTGTATTGTCATCATGAATGCATCTGAACATTACAATTTACAGTGGTTGCTTACACTCATGGTGATTAAACCCAATTTCACTGGTTGGTTACCTTATGTAGGTGTGAACTATTGAAGTACTACCAAATGCTGGCTTGTACAATGGAAAAAATGTACAAGTAGGCACGTTTTCACTGATGTAAGAATGGTAAACCATCCGACTGGTGCTGTGATTGGTTGACTCCAGAGATAATAGTGCTTGGAAAATGGTACAACAGCTTGAGAGTCAACATAGCAGCTTTTGGGAAAGTAGCTTTTCATAACAAAAAGAACGAAGATTTGATCCAAAATGTCATACATCAAAATCGCCATAATGTCATCCTACGTCAAAAGTAGGACAAAACCAAATTTCCAAAGGCAAAAACTGACGTGAATATGTTTTTACGAATATGTTATATAATGTATATTATACTCACCTTCATGCTGTTGTAAGCCTTTATGACTATATTACTTCTGCTAAACACCAAAGAATATCCATAAGTGTGATTTCAGTGCAGTTATAGTACATTGTGTCTGTAATGCACATTAGTGCCACCTACTGGACAGGAGTGGGAAGCAGTAGAAGTTGCTTAAATACTGGGTTGTAAAAATTCTTAAAAAACTACCCAGGTGCATTTAAAATATGTGCCTCTATCTAAGTTACTACAAATCTCACAAACCATACCTATACATATGAATCGCTGCAGTTTCCAGTTGACAACTATTGCATTCGTTAACACTGTCTGGTAGGTTTACGGTTGGGTCTGGTGTAGGGTATATTTCCAACATGATAGAGCATTAACTTTTAAGTTAACGACACTCCTCAGAAATTTTAATTATGAACCACAGCAATACGTAATGTACAGTGATGGGCAGTAGCGTCGCTACAAGTAGTGACGCTAGTAGTTTAACTACATTTCTTAGTAGTGTGGTGGTAGCGTCGCTGCTTTCTTAATCAAATAGCTTTTCAGTAGCTAAGCTCTTTTTTTGATCAAGTAGCGTGGTAGCCTCAACAAAAGCTGACGTTACATTATCCAAAGCATTTCTGAAACTCAAGCTCAAATCGGAAATATAACTGCTAAGGATCACTGATCCTGGACCAGTAAAAGTGACGCCACCACCACTAAACCTCGTAACGTCATTGGCTCCTTAAACTGTCAGTCAAACCTCATTATTCTTCCCGCCTCTCTCGTGAATGAAGTGCGGCGCGCAGTTTGGAGGATCTTAGTTTGTTTGAAGTATGAAGGTAAATAAAATAACTGTTGATTGAATAAGTACAGCATTCAATAAGTACAGCGTTCTCTTTACTCAAGAAACACTATATTTATAAAGGCTAATGTTTTTTTGTATTTGAGGAGCGGAGAAGAGTGTCTTAGCATTTGTTGTGAAGTCACAGTCAGAGAGCTTGTGAGAAGCGCTGAATCTTTTATAATATGATACTTTGGCCAAATAACAGAAAAAAACTGAGCACCCACATAGCGACAGAAAACTGTACAACCTGCAAGTTCATGATGCCCGTAGATGTCCGTACTGCCTTCGAATGTGGCGTTAATGACGGGGGAAAACATTCGAAACATTCAAAAACGTAGTATTTAAACTTGATTTTGGTGAAACGTTAATAATATAATGAATGACACATGCAACGATGCAAATAAACGTAGCCTAAGTTATTTGTAGGCCTGTACATCTGTATGGTAACACTATACAGTACAGTAAGATTTCATTAATGTTAGCTAATGTAACTAACATGAACGTACAATGAACAATACATTTATGACAGTATTTATTCATCTTTGTTAATAAAAAAATACAGTCGTTCATTTGTAGTTCATGTTAGTTCACAGTGCATTAATTAATGACAACAAACACAGCTTGATTTTAATAATGCATTAGTAAATGTTGAAAGTATTGTTCATTCTTAGTTCGTGTTACCTACACTAGTTAACTAATGTTAACTAATGAACCTTATTGTGAAGGGTTACCATTTACATTTAGTCATTTAGCAGACACTTTTATCCAAAGCAACTTACAAATGAGCACAATGGAAGAAATAAAAATCAACAAAAGAGCAATGATATATAAGTGCTATAAAAAGTCTCAGTTAGCTTAACGCAGTACACGTAGCAAGGTTTTTTTTTTTTTAATTTAGAGGCCTTTTTTGCTTTTGTTAATTGTATAATAAATAAAAAGAAAACAAAGATAGAATACAAAAAGATTAGAGAAGCAAGTGTTAGTTGACTGACAGTTGTATTGATCACTGAGAGAGCATTGACTTGGTATGATGTTGGTTCAATATAAAAATGTTTTTTTTTTTTTAAAAATAGCTTAGATGTAGTAAACTACTTTTGCCCTGTTGTTGTAGCTTAGCTTGCTACATTTCACAGGGCTGTAGCTTTAGTGTAGTGAAGCTTCATTTAATGAAGAGTAACTGTTAGCTTAGCTTACTACATTTTCCAAGTAGCTTGCCCAACACTGTTAATGTAATACAAACATACTGGTGCAATATGTGCCTATATCAGTGTAACAAAAATGTGCCAGGGTCATGTATTGAACACGTATTTATAGCACAACTCACTGGACATTTCACTTTGAAACTGCCACAAAACGTACAATAAGGTACGTACTGTAATAACAGTGCTGCAGAAATGTATTTAGAGGCACATATTTCGAATGAGCCTGGGTTGAAAAAAATACTTAAATATTGGGTTGCTTTTCATGAAAACCAATCAGAGCACTTGGGAAATGATCAGCAAGCCACACACTTTTTTTGACAATCTTGGGTGCTTTATTAAGCGTTAAACTGAGTCACGATGATTGCAGAGTTTTCATATTTGGATGAACTATGAAGACCAACATCACCAGCATACCAAAGTTGGCTTTAGAGCATTAGAAAATATAACTGTCAAGTTCACACTTCCTGAACAGCACCGTGATCCAGCTGTTGGAATTTGGTGTTTTTAGCACTTGTTAGGGCCGTATAAACTGGCCTTAACATTCTCATCCAAGACATCTGACATGTATTATCCGAGAAGGTTAATTCTTGCAAATGCATCCCAAATCTTCCAGCTCTCATTAAGGGAGGTCGTGCTATTCCATATGTGAAACCCAAAGTCATCACAATAACCATAAATTATTACAATCGAATCAACAGGCAATGGGCAGAGCGTCAGAGAAAGGGAGATGCTTTCACGCAGTCTGCCTGCACAGCAGAGCACTTCTGATGTGGTCTGGCTCCTAGTTCACACGCTAAACTCAATCCGCACATTACACTCATATATCTCCAAACAAGAGGGACACAGAGAGGAAATTCAAGCACTCTGCTTTTCGTGTTGATGTACATCAAGGTCTGCCAAGCGCTGTAGACCACATAAGGCATCTGTTGTGCCGTGATGCTCATCTCATCATTTCTAGGATGACTGATGAATGTGAAGAACCCAAACAAATCAATTCTCACTCACATTGCTCGCTTGGCCTCTCAGAGCTGTGAAGTTTCCACATTCTTGAAGTACAACACTTTTGAAAAATTAGCAAAAGATTTGTTGTCACAGTCAGAGTGTTGAGTTTTCTATGGAGGATTTAGAGACTGTAGAAACAATGAGAGGCAGTCGAGTACCGGGGATATAAGAACTAAGGACACTTATCCATATGGTTTACATCACACTCTTTTTAATCTTATTTCTGCTTCGTTTCCCTTTTAAAAAGAGGGGTCAAAAAGCTAGAGACCACATGTCTTGATTTTCTTTTAAAGTCTTAGAATTTCGAGAAATAAATAAATAAATAAATAATTGTAAGCAAATTTGAATTTCTCCATGTGAACTTATGTGTACAAAAGCTCAGATTGAAGATGCGTTCTGTAAAATTAATAAATCATGTTAAATATAAAATGACCATTGGGTTTTGCACAACATTGTGGGAGTTTAAGCAACTCGGGTGCTTATTTTAATAAAGCAAAAATGTGACACGAAATGCTGAGAAATTCTAAAATGAATGTTTTTGTTGTTGTTATAATTTATTATGAAAATCAAATTAAATGAATAATTGAATTAAATAAGAAAATAATTAAATACATATTCCCCCGATGGTTTTGCTTTATATAAATTTTTAAATTGTATTTTTTATTGTATTTTTTATATTTTACAGATTATCATTTTAATAGTTTTTTTGTTAATGCATCGTCTTGTTATTTTATTTTATTTTATTTTATTTTTGTGAAATTATTTTAGCACTTTGACTAAAGTATTTTCAAATGCAATTTTAAATAAAAATGATTTCCTCCCCCCAAAAAAAAAAAAAAGTTGTGGCACATGCTGAAAATATTTCCTCTTCTTTTGATACCATCAAAATTGCAAATGCATTTGATGTGAATTTATATTTTCAACACTACTTAACAGAGCATTCCTCACTGAAACATAGATTTAAAGATACCTAAATGATCTCCTTTCTTAAAGACAACCTATGTATGTACCAGATGTCAAGACCTCAGCAGGTGGCAATTCATACTGTATGTCTTCCATAAGAACTTTTTATGAAATATCATGAAATGGTTTCATCTGTAATTTCATGATATATCCGTTCTTTCTGCATTTCCTTTCCAGTTCTTTTTGCTATTTATATTTACCCCGATTGGTCTTGTTACGCATTCATTTTCTAGCTTCTTTCACCTTCTTCCACCACCCCCCACACACAGGCAGGTGTCACACCCACGCTCTGCAGCATGGCGGAGGGCGCAGGCAGCCGGGTAGATAAAGTGAGCTCGCTTCCTGTGTGAGGTTAAACTCTGTGCCTGCATAGCACTAACCACAGCCAGTTGTCTTAAACACTGGTCTGGGAACAGTAACACCCCAGCCAAATCCAAACTTTAACCACTACAGGCAAAACCACACAACAGGTTACAGATCAGCATGTGAGGGTAACATCTAACAACATCTCCACACATCGGCAGAGATACGTGTGCGGTTAGACGCCCAGGTGCTCCTCAGAGCGAGATGCTTTGAGAACCTCCGTAAGTCTCTGGTCTCATGTGTAATCAGATCAGATGTCATTTCAAGGGTTGAGGTATTGCCGTTGAGACAGTGGTTTTGGATTGTAATAGTCTGCGCTCCTTCGCTTCTGCAAACCTCCTGAGGTGACCTCTTATCAGTGAGCGGCTTTGTAAAAGAACGCTTCTATTTATATGAACTCTTCTGAAATTACCAAGGCGAGCTTTTATCAAAGGTCATGAAGTAATAATTACATTTTATTTAAAATACAGTAAGATGTTTGTGCAGAATGGAGAACTGGTTTGCATGACTATTAGTAGTGAAGTTGAAGGGCTTTTCACTCTGTCAAAAACTGCATTTATGCCATCATGTAGCTGCTTATTTTGCTTACCTGCGAATCTGTTTGCCTCGCCACAGTATGCCTTGCATAAACGATCACAAAAGAAAACAAGCAGTTATAATACTGTTTGTGAAACAATAAAATTATGTTAAATGTGTGCTCTTACAATTTTGTTGACAAAATCCCCCAAACTTTGGCTGGATTGGGAACTGTATGTAGAATATATGCGTTTATGCGTTTTTAATGCAGCTAACCGTGGGTCACTTCAGGCCATTTAACCAATAATTCATCTATGACAGGTGAGTTACTGCAAAAAGACGGTCATTGCGACACTGTAAAGTCATGAGACTATGCTGCTATTTGCTTTTTAAAACCATTTTCATAGGTTTAACATTATATTATTGACTTAGAAAATACATTAATTTGACTAGAAACACCAGAGACTGGAAATGTAAAGAGTCGGGCGAAACTTGCACGTTTAGGATATAAAAAAAGTTGGATATATGGGAGAATGGAAAGTTTAGGAGCTAAATGCAGTAAAGTGCAGCAGTACATCCTGGAAAAGGTAGCTTGATACTGAATTTTGAAAACAGGTGAAAAGTGTAGTCAAATTGACAGTATGGATACTTTTAGTTTGGCTATTCCCAAGTACTGTCAAATACTTTTTTTGTTGGGGGGAAAAAACAACAAGGCAACCTTTTATACAGGGGTGGGTGCATGTAAGACTTGAATAATAGCTTCCCCTTTGGGTGGGTCTTCACCGGCCGCAATCAAGCCTTGTGAAGACCCTGCAATTGAGGCAAATCAAGTCAGCATCTATTAATGATATTTCTAGCCTTCCTTTTGGCAGAGGTGCGCATCTGCCTGCTGTCAGAGACTGCATGATAGAGTGTCATCTTCATCTGAGCCAGGGCAGGCGTCTGTCACCTTGATAAACAATTCCTACAGTAATCTGAATAAAGATCTTCATTTTAGACTTCTTTTTCTTTGTTGTCTTCTTCTCATTTTCATAGGTATTTTTATTGTAATGGTTTAGTCTTTTGAGGTCATCTGATAATCTGATTCATTCTGGGGAGTATTTTAGTACAAAATTACTAGGATATGAAAGGTATGTAGCTGTATATTATTACACTGTTAAGGTCTTTGCACACTGAGTCTGAAATGTTAGTATGTGTTTTTTTTTTTTTTTTTTTTTTTTTTTTTGATTCGTTATCCTTTCCTATCAAAATGCTTGCTACGGATGCGAAAACACAGAAAATCAAACCTGATCCGATTTTTTTATGATTCAAATCTTATAATCTGAATATTTTTACTTTTACTATTTAGTGCTCAACTGGCAAGTTTACTTTGCACCCCAGACATTAAGCTTTCTAAAATGAATAAATCATATTATAAGCATATAATATTCCACTCTCGTTCAATTTTTTTTAAAAGCAAGAAACATCTACGGCAAAAAAAACAAAGGTAGATGCTCCTCTGGGAAGGCAAATTAATAATCAATAAGTAAAGCATATACAGATGTGCCAGTGGTAAAATGGTAATAAAGAGAGAGAAAGACGAGTGTACAGTAAATATCAGTGGAGGAGCATGGAAATCTCATCTTCTTTTTTCGACCAGCAGGCATGGGAAGAGAGAAATGTGCAGCACACAAATGAATGCCACAAAACATGCCAGTTCGCTCCGCCCCACCTCTAGCTCTCCCACTGTACCATTTCCGCTGTATTTGCCTTATTTTGTCTCTTTTTGATTTTGAATAGATCCCATTTGCACATACACACACAAATACGTTTGTGATTTTTCATTCAGCTCTATTGTCTTGTTTCCCACTCTTCCCTGATGCACAAACGCAAACTACAAAACTACATAACAGCATAAGAAAGCACATACATTTTCAGCGCTGCCTATTTTAGCTCAAAAAGCAATAATCATAAAGAACAGATGTTTTAATATAACTGACTCTACTCATGGCATCCCATATGCAATTCTGTTCAACATGCAAAAAGTCGATGGACGAAATATTGAAATTGCTTTATGCATATTAAAGACACTTGTCATCATAAAGCGTGGAAGGACAAGAGGCAGCGTCCCTCTGAGGCCTTTTTTCCTCTCAAAAGTATCAAATTAGATTCAGGGAAATGGCCCTGCGTCGGCATGCAAAGCAGAGCGTTTTTGTGTGCCGTTTTGCATATAAAAAAATGGGGGACCATGTAAATGGCGTACGATATACAGACAAATTGGTCATTCCGGATCGGAATGAAAATGACACTTTAGCACAAACAGGAAATGGAGCCATGCACCGTGAGAATTAGAGCCGTTAAAATGTCACGCCTTTCAGGTGTCCAGATGTATGGCTGAAGGAGACGCAGAAAAAAATGGAGATGTTGATGAAGGTGAAAAAACATGCCTTGGCCAGAATACATTGTCTTTCAGGAATGCGTTAGGTGGTCTACCACGATTTGTACCCAATCAGCTGCGTCGCTAAACAAGAGAAGGTGACGCCGAGGGGATTGCTGTGTGGAAGTGCTTGAATTGGTTCCATACTTTTAAAAATCACTCTCGCCTCTCATTTAAAGGGTTCACGGCAATCGTTCCAACTCGAGTCATAATTCATGAGTCTGTTTTCTTTTTGGCACATGTTCGTCTTTGTGTGCAAGTAAATGATAGCCCTTCTCCAGACAGAAGACTAAATGACCCCTAACACCTACTTTGTGTTTTAAATGAGTCACTGTGGCAATTTGCCTGTTCAAATGGACATTACTGCGATGTAATGCCAAGCTCAACAACACGCTGAGCCAATCATCATTTGGACGTTCAGGGGTCGTAGAACGGAACGGGGCGAAATAGAGATATTATTATTTGCAGGCGGTGCATGTGTTCTGCCTGTATGCAAGCCAGGCGGAAATAAAGGATGTAATAATCCATATTCGGTGCATTTTAAAGTGTGTCAGCACAACATTGGCAAATCTGGGAGACTGAGTGCAGGTCTACGGTCTGCTAATCTCAGGGGTCCACCCATTCTGAGACCACAGCCCGAGGGCTGACAAATGACCTTAATGAAATTGGACAATTCAGCACACATGCATAAAAAAGGGACCTTAAATATTGATGGGGTAGATTAACCCAGTCCTTAATATTTTAACTACCTGACGGTCTCCATCTGATAAATTGATAACAGCGTAAATGTCTATTACAAGTACATGATAACATCTTTAAGTGGATGACGCGGACATGATAGTATGTTGATGTGTAACAAGATTCATCTCTCTGACAAAAAAACAAATGTTCATTTGCTTCAATGGATATTCCTTAAAATCACCGCAAGGCATATCGGATTAAATTAAAGCAATAGATTTGCAGCAGAACAAGAGTGTTTTATTACAAACCTTCATCAAACGTTCAGCATACAAGCAAGATTATTCTAATGATCAGAATGATTTACTTATAGTCCCTCAAAACAAAGATCCATAAGCCTTGTGATCTTCAGCTGCTACCTTTGAAGGAAAACCTATTTATTTCATACAAATACTGTATAATCATTTCTTTAGATATTTGCAGATATTAACTAATTTTCTAAAGAAATAAACAATACATTTACAAGGAGACACTTTAGTTCTAATAGGGTTCAAAACAGGAGATTTTTCTTCTTTTCTGACGAATAATTGAAAGAGAAAAAAATTCATCATTTACGCAACTCATGTTATTACAATCCCATGTAAGAGAGCTTTTGAAGAATGCCCTGGTTGCTGTTTTCCACACAGTAATGATAAATGGACTGGAGCTATACTAGTCTTGTGTGAGGAAAACATTTTATTTTATGCTTATTTTATACGAGGTCAGACCTGTTACGAGAATTTTGACATGTTATTTACTATCGATGAATATTTGATAAACATGACTGAAATGCTCAAGATTTAAAATTATGCCAGAATGGATGACAAGTTAAAGATTCAGCCTAAATATGTTACATTGTAAATACAAGCTACTTTTATTGACAAACTTAACAATAATGAATGACTTTATTGCTTTAAAAATATATTTTTTTTAAATTGTTGTAAGTTAAAATATTTCCTTACTCAATTAATGAAAAGTGCCAAGACTGACATGTGCCTAAAGGTGACAAGAAAAAGTATTTGAGAATAATAAACAGCTCAGTCTTTCATTTATTAAGTGTTGAATATGTTATTTTTAAATCAAACCAAATAACACTGCCACACTAAAAATATTTGGAACGATTAATTTAGTCTGCAGATATACTTACATTTCCAGTGCAATGAGTGGATCAGGCTTTAATTATGTCCCTTTAATAGGTCATTAAATCATTTTTTTTATTGAAATGCTAGATAAAAATCTGAATAACATCATATAAAGAAGTAAATAATATTTCCTGAAAAAAGAAAGAAAATAATGTGAAAAATTAACAGTGAGACTCTTCTGTTTCCTCCTGTCACAGCTCTATAAAGATGACATGAATAATAATTATTCAAATTCACTCTGATCTGGGTATACTCACAGCAATCAGTTAATGTCTTAAAAATCAATTTCAGTCCCGCACGGACTGCCGTTGAATGCCCTCAGAGCAGGCAATTATTAAACACACACACAGACCAAAGGCATAATTAGCAGGAGATGGTAATAAAGCTCATGCACTGAGAGCGACTGATGTTAATAAGTGAACATGGAGCGGGACGCAAGGAAGGTGTGGAGGGGCCTCTGCCCACCACTGAGACAAGGGTTGCCAGGTGTGTGTGTGACACAGACAGCCTTATAAACCGGGCCAATTCTAAAACATGTTCTACAGATATCCTTTTACGCATATCCTTTCAATGAAGGGTCACTGTATAATGTATTAGCAGCATTAAAGGGACAGTTCACCCAATAATGGAAAGTGTGTCATTTTTTGTTCATATTAAAACCATATTGGACCTCACTGGCCTTCATTGTATGTAAAATAAAAATAAAAAAAGATATGCATACAGAACAACATGGTAATGTCAGTTTAACTAACAAATAGCAATATTTAATATTTTTTTATAAAATTGTAATGATTTTTACTAAGGCTGGATATAATTTTACATTTTATTATTGCATTGTATCATTTTATTAAGAGGTACCTGTCTGTTTCTATAAAATACAATATCCATCTTATATGTTTTGACCAACCTGATGTCATGAGAAAATTAATGTAATGTAATGTAATTTGTACAAAAAGGTAAAGATTTTTTAAAGAAAGTCAGCATGGTCCACCCCTAGATCAAACCAGAAGTGGGGCTTAAGCAAACCGTGCAAAAAAATAAAAATCATACAATTAGCCACAAATTCATGGTAATTATGAATTGACATGAGATTGTGTTGGTTTTGGCTTCAAAATTGGCTGTTAGTTGGTCAAAATACTTACATTTAAATGTAATTTGTGTAATATGTTAAACCCTCAGAACTCAGACCAAAAAAAGAGGTTGATTTCATATGAATTTGTACAATGTGATTTATATTGAAAATATAAGTTGTTGTTTTTTATAAGTAAGAATTAAGATCCAACCTAAAAATCTAGTCATCAGTGTGGCAGAAGAATATTTTATTTTAAGAAGAATCATATGAACTAGCCACCAATTCTGCAAAATGTGAAGTAGTTAATAATTGCCATGAGATTGTACTAGTTTAGACTTGAAAATACTTGCATTCAAATTATATTTGTGTAAAATGTCAACTCCTCTTATGATTTCTTATGAATTCATACAATGTGAATTGCATGAAAACGCAAGATTTTTTTTAAGCAAGCATGAAGGTCAAACCCTAAACCTTACCATCAGTGTGCGTAAGCAGATTGTACGAAAACATTCAAATCACATGAATTTGCCACCAATTCTGTAAAATGTAAAATAGTTAAGAACTGTTATGAAATTATTTTGGTTTTGACTTGAAAATTGGCAGTTGGTTGGTCAAAATACTTGAATTTCAATGTAATGTGTGTAATATGTCAAACCCTCAGACCTCAGAACAAAAAAGAAAGGAAAAAAACAGGTTTGATTTTGTATGAATTTGTAAAATGTGATTTTTAAGAAAAAACTGGCCAAAATTTCAGCAAAATTTAAAGTAGTTAGACATTGCCATGAGATTGTGCTGGTTAAGAATTGAAAATTGGCTGTTGGTTGGTTAAAATACTTGCATTCCAATGTAATTTGTAAGTTGTAAATACTTGTCAGAATACATGCATTTAAATGTAATTTGTGTAATATGTCAAACTTCAGACCAAAAAAATATATATATGAAAAACCCACAGCAACAGTAGCCCAATTCCATGGGAAACCACAGATTTGGCAACCCAACTCGTTGGCACCTCCCCCTGCAGCCCCCACCCCAAAGAGCGTGGCATTATAGTGCGGTGACACTCCGGAGGGATGACCCTGAGAATCTCATTATGCATGTACCCAAAGAAGCCTCGGGCATCTGCATAAAGAAGACAGACCAAATAAGGTCATAAATCAGCATCCCATATTCAAATGAATTTGGGGTGGGTGAGGGAGACCCCTGACTTGCACTTAAAAGACCTATATGTGCGAAGGCCTCATTCTCATTAAGAGACGAAGCCCGTCTGACCAGCGAGCTTGTATACATCCCACCCATCGCATTGCCCAGGGACAAACCATCACCCCTAAACATCAATATTCAAACGCAGATGCGATGCAGTGCTTTCTCTGTCTTCTCCTGTGAAGGTCATGTCTTATTGTGCAGACAGAAGAACATTTTAGACCTCTTATGTTTTCTATTCACATTGGTGTTGAAATAAGCAGCACGTGTTTCGAGTAATTCTGGAATATGATGAGAATCACTTTACAGGGAGCACAATTGCGATTACTGTACATTTCTAATCAAGTCAAGGCAAATGCCGTTGCCACACACGCATTCCTATCACTAAACACGAAAGCAAGAAATTATCAGAGCTCGTTTAAAGACGCATACACACAAAAGGATCACGTTCAAACGCGGTTTTATTCACGAGTGTGTAAAGTAAGACAGATTCAGCTGTCAGCTAACGGCAGATAAAAGTGGGCATGTTTACAGTTTACAGACAGACGGTCTATACTTGAACGAGAATTTCCAGAAGAAAATAAATCTCTTTAATAACACCTTCCCCTTGTCTCTGTTCCATTTTTCTGTGTTGGGGGAGGGGTTCATTTTTTTAGTTATATGCAAATAACTATCCATCAATCTATTTGCCAGTCCCACATCTACTATCGGTTGAGCAGAGGCTGTGAAATGTAAGATTCTACACCAACATAGCAATATTCTTACCAATTAATTCTTATATTACCTGGTTTGTTTAACTCTTTTCAGAAGCGAAGGCACGATACCCTCTTGTTTGGCCTGTCTTGATCCTTTGGAAAACAGGAGGCAAAGGAATGCGTCTGTTTTATTGCTAGCCTTGCACCAGCTGACAGTGTCATTATTTCTTTCTGGACACATCGTGATGCAAATGTGCTGGCTAATAATGTAGGGTGTAGGGGAAGATCACTTTATCTAGATGCAAGAGAATGAACGGAGGAGCAGCTGTAACAGCAGGCCGTGTAAATAGTAGGGAACTGGTTTTCCTTGCAAAATTTACTCTCCATATTTTGCTGTTACAGAGTGTGGTGTTAAATACAGTGATGATGAATAAAGGGTCAAATTAACTCAACTTTCAAAGATTTGATTTGTTTGGAGTCTCAGACAGTGAGAATAAACATTAACAGATGATCCAAACCCTAAATCGAACCCATTTCACAGAATGGGTACCATCAATCAATGACCTAAAATAGTTCAGTATAATGGGTTTAATATATTTCTTGTCGAGCCATTGCATTTGATTTTACTGGGGCATCTGTGTAAGATGCACCATAAACTTCAGTTAGTTAATCCAACATTATATTATGTATCATTATTTACTCCACACCTATTTTCTGTAATTTTTTTTGCATACCATAATATAATATTTATTTATTTTCTTAAGTTAAAAATGGACACTGGAAAGGAGCGGCATTAAGTGTTTCAGAATTTCACATTTTTGTGTTTCACAGGAAAAAAACAAAACAACAACACTGCGGTTTGGGAAGGTTAAAATACTGACAGAATTTTCATATTTGGGTGAACGATTGCTTTAAAGACAGAGGAATATGTGACAGGGAGGGGCACCTCTTCAAAACCGATGTCTCAAATAATATTCTCCACAAAAGTTTAAAGTTTAAACACAGAATACAGATTTCACAGGAGGTTCCCAATTATATCTTGGTAAACACAATCATGGCTGCAAAAATATATGTAGAGCCCTGAAGTTTACTCAAAACCTTGAACCACGTTTTTGGAGAGAACTAAATGAAAATGAGTCAGAGTAAACAAAACATGATTAAATTTCCCTCTGGTGTGAAAAGTCAATTGTGAGGAAATTGTTCCTCAACCCTAAAAAAAATAGGCTAAAGAAAACTTTAGTCTCTTGAGTTAATAACCAGTAACAGAGAGCAACTCAAACAAAACATCAGTCCAGAGTTCATTTGAACCTCTCTATTAAAACACAGCATGATCTACGAATCTTTTCTTTAATTTGAATTTTAAAGGTTGCAAGCAGCTTTGCATTTTTGGTCTATTTAAGACCTTTATGTCAGGACAAAGCAACAGATCAAATGAGAGCCAATGGTGAGCAACCTTGCACAATCTGGGAATGTAATATCTGCCGTGTCTCAAATCCAAGAAACAGTTTGATTATTTTTGCACCGAAGAGCTGAGATGGGGAACAATTGTATAAATCAGCCTGACAACTGATGCACTCGGTTTATTTAGGGTGGATTTTTGGAACACGGAGCTAACAATTCAAACCAATGGTCCTTGGCTAAAACAATTAAACTTGTTAAGTGGTGGGGTTGTCGACGAGATCCCCTGTGTGCGCTGAAAGGTATCATCTCTCAGATGACTGGGTTTCAGAGGTTTGGATGTTTAACTGTGCAAACACTGAGCATGAACGCATGTATCTCCCTCCCTCATGTCCTGTTTAACAGTTCATTTATCCTTCAGATGTTCATGGTTAAACTTCTGTCACTAATAGCAAAATAAGTCTACGTGAGCTCGGTTTTCAGAGATGTCTTGCTTTCAGTAATGCTAGCTTTCCTTTATCCCCTAATAACCTGAGAATTGATGGATATCTCAAAGGATTAGGAAATTCTATCATTATTACTCACCTCCATGTCATTCCAAACCCACATGCTGTTATTTTGTTGTGTTCCTCTAGCTAGCAACAAGCGCTAGCAATACCAATGTCACAAATCCCAGAAAACCCATGAATTGATTTTCATATTTACCACAGCTTCCAATCTAGTAATTACATTATATGTGGCAGTGCTGTATTTTACAGTATTTAAAAAATTAAGGATGACAGGTAGTTGTAGAATTGTGTTAAGTGGAGTATCTCTGGAATGTTATCTCTAATGGCCTTTTTTTTTTAACACAACAAGCACCAAACAAAACTCAACAATAAAGACAATCAACAAACATAATTTTACATAATAATTTCGCAAAACAAGTAATTAAAAGTGACAACAAAACAGGCAAATAAAAACAAATGATTCATGCCGCCTTGCATGCTGGGAGATTTTACTCTAACACAGTTAATCTATACATGTACAAAGGATTACTCTAATGCAGAAAGATATAATCATTCTGATTCTACAACACAGAGACATTTAATTATGAGAAATCATGAGAAAATACTACATCAAAAATTGTTAAACTAGTAGCCAGGAATATATTTTAATAAAAATAGGTGACACTTTAGTTTAAGGAGCAGTTTTCACTATTAGTTGCTTATTAGCATGCATATTACTAGTATAATGGCTGCTTATTAGGCTAGTACTTATGACTAATGTCTTTTTCTGCATAACCATATTTTAGATCCCTTAATCTTACCCCATACTTAAACTTAACAACTACCTAAATAAGCAGCAAATTGGGGGTTTATTGAAGCAAATGACATAGTAAGTCAGTAGTGAGAATTGGTCTCCAAACTAAACTCAATTATTTTTCTGTTTTTCATTTATTTTTTATTTTTTTTTATTATATATATATAAATAAATATAAGGCTGCAATTAAGCTTATATATATATATATATATATATATATATATATTGTGGTATAGCAAAGACAACACTTAGAAGGCTGCAATTAAGCGTGTGATGGTTATATCGGTATGGGGTGATTTTGTGATAACTCCATGAATAGAATCTACTTGTGCTGGATAAGATACTATCGTAAGTGATCTGCTATTAAACTGTGGCTTCAGTACCCTCAAGGCTTTGGTACTCATAAACAAATGATTTATCTGAAGTTTCCACGTCAAAAATCTACTACTTAATTATTCGGCGGGGCGGGAAGATTCATCTTGAGCTGAGTTATGGAGTGGCTCCTTTATGAGTGAAGTTGATGGAATATCAAGCGAAGAGTCTCGCCATAAATCCTCAATAACGCAAACGTTTGAAGAATCTCTCAAAATAAAAATGCAAATGTGATTAAGAAACGGTTACCTTGCGCTGATACGGCAGCTCATTTTCAAACCCCCGCTGCCTCGCACGCCCCTGGCACCGCCAAATATAGCATCATCTGCGCGATAACATCTGCTTTTACTATGCGCAGAAGAGAGGGCTTGCGGAAAATAAAAGTCTCCCGCATTTTTAATCTTAGACGAGTGCTTCGTCTAATGAGGGGGCATAAACTTTTAGAGGGGTTGCGATAGAGTGCAGCCTTGGAGATGCAAATGGAGGGCGTTTGAAAATGGCATCTGTACAATGTGGCGGCTTGTTAGCGAGCGAGAGCCAAACACTGAGGACAATCAAGACACCTCGTCACTTCCTTCTTATCTCTCGTCACTCGCCAGATGAAAAATCACTATGAATCCGCTACATCCCTCCACATTAGCATAACAAAGCCCCGGAGGGGAGAGAGAGTGAGCAAGGGACAGAAAGAGAGAGAGAAGACAGAAAACCTGTCTTCTTCAAATCTTCCAAAAGTCCCACCGACATGCTTGAAATGCACAAACTCTCTCTATTTGCTGCCTTGCTTTCTTTCAAACGCACACACACACAGAGTCGCAAAAGTGTAGAGAAAGTGCAGCTGTCTGCCAGGCACCTCGACATCTCCCATTGCAGCATCTCACCAGTGCTATGCTGTCAGCACAATAGATTAGAAGCATTAAAGACAGTCGTTCTTGAAGAGCAAGAGAAAAAGAGAGTAAAACACAAAAAAGCCCTTTCCATTTCTCTTTCCCTCCCACCCCAGCCCCGCTCTCATCTCCTGCAAAGACACTGGATGAAGAAACATTATGCATATGAAAATGTGCTGTGATTTATGTATGCATGCCGTGCTGATTCCATTACGGGACACCTTGGCGGTGTTCCAAACCTAGGGAGCAGTCTTGCTGTCTACTACCTACATAGGCAACTTCCTTCTAAAATAGCATGCTTATTGGAATAAAATTTCACAAGTGATTGATCTGTAGCATTTGTGCGTCGCACAGTTAGTGTTCCACATGTGATGTGTATGGGAGACTTACAAATCGATTTGCAGGGCTACTCTATTAAGCATGCACAAATATTGGGTAAAATAGTCAAATTTTAGGTATTTTATCCATATTTTTATTAGTGCACAATATAGAAAATGTGTGATATTTATGTGGGTAGCACTGTCGCCTCACAGCAAGAAGGTCCAGGTTTGGGTTCCTGAACCAGGGGGCCTTTCTGTGTAGAATTTGTTTGTTTTTTGCGTGGTCCAGGTTCCCCACAATCCTAAGAGATGGAGAATGGGTGATACTAAATGGTGTCTGTGTGTGTTGACCGTTTGATGGACTGGCCACTTGTCCAGGTCCTTCCTTTGTCCCAAGATGCTCCAAAATCCCTGGGACACTACATGGGACAATCATTTTTGGAGCATGGATGGAATATCACAGCTGAATGAATTAACAAGAATTAACAAGACTCTTGCATTGTCCGCCATGTTGGAAAATGTTTTTCACAAAGCTTATTGCAGTCCACTGTGGGACTGCCTTCTTTAGGAAGAATATATACCATGCTGGCTCAGAATTAGCTTAGTATTTTAGAAGGCTGTCTAGCTTTTGTAACAACCTTTGTGTCAGTGCTCATGATGCCTTAAATATATTGTCTTGGACTCTGTCCCAAATACATCAGCTCACCTCTTGCAGTCTTGTTTCAAGTCTACACAAGTCTACCACTGAATAATAGAGTCCGTTACAAAGTCCACATCAACGCAAGCTTGGCAAAAGGTCACATGGAGTTTGCATAACAGCCTAAAATTCCAAATAAGACACCCTACAGTCTTGTGGACTGCATGGACATGCACCAGCAAAGACCGCAAGTCCATATAAAATGCATTTAGGACATGTACAAAGACTCTTTTTGGCTTCTTTCTTTCTTCTTTGAACACTTGGCCACCCTGATGCAACTAGCTCTTATAATTACTCAAAGACATCTTAAAGGTAACGGGCAACCAGATGAAAAAGAGCAGTTTCTGTACAAGCCATAACACATTCATCCTCGGGGGATATGCTCCAATCCGGCCAGGTTTAAACACGCATTATTACGTCTGTACATAACAGCATGACCAGCCAACAAGGCTCATATCATTCTCTAATTCCCATGCACACAGACTTACTGACATGTTTGGTTTGTTAATCACGTTACTGTGAAGAACAGGTACATTAGGATTGAAAAATGTAAAACCTATCACCCCTCCCTCCTCTCATCCCCAGCCTCCAGTGATTGAGGTCAGACATCCGTTTCCTTTCTGGCCAGCTAATGTGATTGCATCTGAGCAATCCCCCTAAACCACATCCTGCTCTGATCTGCATAGTAATTGGCTGTGCTCTCCTTGGACGTGACCTTGGTGAGGTGCTCTGTCACTTTCCCCTACATCGCCAATCATGCGCTCTCTCCATTTTGCATCTTCTCAGTTTTGCTCGCTTCTTCTTTTTGTTCTCACTCCCCCACCCCATCCCATCCCAGAATGCACCTCTATTTCCAGACCATCAGGCCCTGGCCACTGAAACAGATTCATCAAATCTTCAACTGGAATTGGAGAGCAGTAACACTGTCAACAACTCAGCTATTTAAAAAAAAAATGAGTAGAGTGATATTATCCATGCACAATATCATTACTGAATGAATTATATTTACATATTTAAGTACAAACATGTCAAAACCAAGCATGATCCTATTGGACACGTGATCTAGCAGGTAATGCATGTACTCAGATGTTGTGCAGTGGTGCTAATGTTTGGTTGACCTGAGTTCAAATCAAATTTACTAAATTCTGGCCTATGAAAAATCCAACCCAAGCTCATTGGAAATACGTACTTGAAGCGACATTTCTGCAACACTAATATTTCGTATGTACCTTACTGCATTATTTTGCGGCAGTTTCAAAGAGAAATATCCATTGTGTGGCGCTAAAATGTGCATTCAATATGTGATCGCATTTTTATTACGTTGGTACAAGCACGTATTGAATTTCCGGGGAGTGTAAATGGGTTAATGCGCTATCATTTTGGAAAATAACATACCCCCTATACCAAACCCAACCGTAAGCCTACCTGTACTCTAGTGTTGATTTCAACAGGAAACTGGAATCATATGTATTGGTACTTTTTTTTTAGTTTTTCAAAAATGTAGAGGCACGTATTTCCAATGAGCACTAATACAACTTGATACAATTCAACTTAAAACATGCAACTGACAGTCGGAGGCATGGTGCAGTGGTAGTGGTTCTAGTGTGGCACGGAACAGTCCTCATTTCCATCCCAACCTCTCTCTTCTGCTACCCTACTGTCTCTCTACACTTTCCTACACAGACACAAAAACATCCATCAACAAACAAAACGCAGGCCCAACGGTTGTATCTCCTTGCAAAGATCATTTGTGTTATACAGTCTACAGCAGAAAGCTGGTCAGTTCTCCTGCAGCAAAATTCCTCCAAGTAACTTTTCTCATGTTATCCTAGTAATAGATGTTTTTATGATGGATCTTTAGGAGATACGGCAGTCGTATTTATGTTTTATGAATGTGAGCCTCTAGAATGTCTTCTAATGCAGACACCACCTCCCCTCTCTCCCCAAGTCGCACATTTGAAACAAAGACCCCCAGATTCATACGTCCCCAGATGTCACTGACGAGGTACGCGGCGGCTTTTTTTGCTGATTTGATGTGCATTTCAAACGGAGAACTTCACAATGCCAATGCTGATTTGCAATGGAGATTCTGCTTTTTTTTCATTATTCTTTCCTTTGGAAGCAAAACAGACTGTCAAGTGAGTGACAAGTTTGTTTTCCTGTAAAGATTCCTACAAACTCTCAGCCCGTTATGTTTTGTTCCCTCCATCAGTTTGACCTAGTTGTAGTCGAATGCAGCGCCTTTATTCCTCTTTCCTCCTTCTTACGCCTTGTTGGGTCCCCAGTGCTTAGTTCTATTGTTTATCGGAATATAGATGCCTGCCAAACAAACAAACAAATGACTCTGTACCAAGGCAAGTGATGAGGAATACATTAAATCAATATCCAAAAGATTTCCGGCATCTAAGCCAACTACAACTAATTTTTCGTCTTTGGTCTATCCTCCTTTTGTGGTTTTAGTTTTAATTGTGTACAAACAACATCCAATTTTATTGTAAACATTATTCACGATGCCAGTGGAGAATGTGTTTATTAGGTCCCTGAGAAAGTTGCAGCTGCCAGGGGACACACACGCCCCACACACCCAGCGGATTTAGCTGGAATGTTCTCAAGCGCTTTGTTATGGGAGCAAACTGCATCCCCTGGGCTGTCTCTCAGCGTAAGCCAAAGGCTGTGATGACTTTCCTCACACCAAAGCAGCACCCCCCCTCTCCTGTTCTTTATCTCTCTCTTCCTCCGTCTATCGCTCACACTCAGAGCAATGGTGGCATAATTGTGCCACAGGGCTTTAGGCGCTGACATATTTGTCACCTGGAGATGTGCCACTGCATTCTCAAAACAAGGCCCTCCTTCCTGTTTGGGTTCTCAAAGATAGAGTCTTCTTCTTGACTCTCTCACTTGCTCACTCGCTTTGCCTTTCTCTTTTGTCAGAGCTCTGAGGAAAGTTTTCCTCCAACTACTTCCTCACAAGCACAGGAAGTGTCAGAAGAAGACCTGTTCCTCAGAGGCTCAGCGGGGTGTTAGTTACATTTAAAGTGTCTACATCTGTTATTGCATCACTAGCTTGAAAATGTTGTTTTTATATGTACGTTGATTGAACAGACTCTGATGGCTTCCAAAATACCACACGTTTAATGAAGATGAATGGAATTCCCATAAAATAGCATGAATTATTTGATTTAAAATATAAATGTAATTAAAGATTGAAGATATATATACTGGATTTTTTTTAATCACAAATTATACTATCTACATAAAAATTCAAGTGAAAAGTTAAAGTTGAATGTCGTATTATTTGTTATATTCCTCTTTTGCTTTAATGTCAGCAGGGTTTAATCTGACATGAACTCCACAAGTTTAAAACCTTCACTCTTAAAAATAAAGGTGCTTCACAATGCCATAGAAGAACCTTTTTGTCTAAATACTGTAGTTCCATAAAGAACCTTTAACATCTGAAGAAACTTTCTGTTTCACAAAAGGTTCTTTGTGGTGAAAGAAGGTTCTTCAGATTATAAAAAGGTAAGAGAGAGATGGTTCTTTAAAGAAGCTTTGCCTGAATGGTTCTTTGTGGAACCAAAAATGGTTCTTCTATGGCATCACTGTGAAGAACCTTTTGAAGCACCTTTATTTTTAAGAGTGTTGTTCAGCATGATTTGAGTTCCAAAAATATGAAGTTGTGAACATGAGCAGCTCAAATGTCACTCATTTTCTTACATTTCATTATTGACCAAGAAAGTGCAGAATCTCACATAGTTCTTTAATCACATCAACCTATTTATTTATTTACTTTCAGTTAGTCACATGAAACATTGCAAAAAATCTTTATTTTTGTAGGTTTGATTTAGATTTTGAATCCCAGTTTTTTTCATTTAGCCTAAGACTTTTGGACCCCATGTATGTTGCAACCATATCTAATTTGTTGTGGTTATTTGTAGTTCACCGCAGACGGTTTTGGTCCAATCGGATCAGTACTTAAAGTGGGTGGCATTTCAAATTGACAAACTGGAAACTCTTCAGGAGTCAACCCACAGAGCAGCCCACAAAATCCCATTTGTTCAGTGTTGGATAGGAAATAGTGTTGGCCAGGTTGGCTTTATTTTAATTACTTTCTAATTTGTCTCTCATTTTGTTGACTTATTCCTCCTTTACAGTTTTCTTTAATATTGATGCGACTTTCCACAACAAGGAAGTTTTCATATTTTTGGTTTTGAATTAATTTATTTTTTGATCTACATCTATAACACTGTGCTTTTTGGGGGGACTATTTCAAGAGCCCAGATATATACGGTTTTTATACAGTTCTTTAAAACCAATATCACACTCGTAATCTTGCTGCTTTACTGAACATTAGCAGGGTCTTTATCACTTATTTCAAGGACAACCACAATCATGCACCACTTTTGGCATAAAGTATGGAGCTAGCCATCAAACAATTCACTATTATTTTCTAGCAGTTGATTTCTGGATGCACAAGAACACCTGGACGTTCAGGTTCATCTATTTGAAGACCCGAGTTGAATCAATTCTTTCCCTAACTTGATGATCTTCAGTGGCCTGTTGGATTTCTGTCACTCAATAATGGCAAATCTTTAACTAACCGCTCTTTATTTGCCATCTACAATAGCGACAATGCAATTGCCTTTCGGTAAGATATGTAACTCAATGGAGAAGGTTTAAGCTGCTCTGTATGGTGACCTAATTGTATCCAGTTTTAAGTTATCACTTCACATGGCTTCATTTCTTCATTCAAATTATTCATCAGGCAAGCATTTGGGTTTATTTCTCTCCAGCTCTTTTGGTTTTTGATACCTTTGGTGCGCTCTGGTGGGATTTCAGCAGAAGAAAAAAAGTGGTTCTTTTTTTTCCCTCCTGCGGTACGTTATTGTTGAAACACCTTAAGTCCCAGGTGTGAGGGGGTGCGAGCAGGACTGACAGACACGCCTGGCCTATTTAAATGCTTCAAAGGAGGCGAGCAAGGAGCATCTGTGCGCTATAACCCTCAGGATCATCATACATGCAATTCCTTTTCTCTTTCTCTCTTTATGAAAGTTTTATTTGTTACTGAACGGAGTAAAATATGGCAAGTCCTTTGGAGACACCCTGGAAACTTTTTGTTAAGCAATTAGCTTAATGACTATTGACATGCAGGTGTTTAGGAAAAACATGAGGGAAAGCAGAAATTATTTCATTTTGCTTATTTATTCAGAACATCTTAACATCTGGTTTTACCTCAAACATCACTGACATGTTAGAAGTGACTTAATCGGGCAAAATTAAGCTCATAAAGACTGATGTTACATTCATTACATCCATGTTGTATAATCGTATGCAACAAATGTAACAGTAAATAAAATAGTTGTGTAATATATTTATTTATAATTCAGTTTTTAAAAATGTTCAATAATCATGTTTTTTTTCTGCATTCCAATAAATATCAATCAAACGGGAGTTGGGTTGTTTTGATCGCATAATAACTTAAAAAAAAATACAGCTAACTAACACATTAAAACATTATAAAACAATAAAAAAAATTATTTATGAAAATTAATAAAAACGGAGTTATCTGTTTTAGCAAATATACTCTCTCTCTCTCTCTCTCTCTCTCTCTCTCTCTCTCTCTCTCTCTCTCTATATATATATATATATATATATATATATATATATATATATATATATATATATATATATATATATATATATCTCAAACACCTTAAGATTATGAAGGATGAACTTTAACAGTGGCATCATACTATACATAAACACACAGCAAGCCGGGCATGTTATTATGAATCATACATATTTTACTTTAAAACTCATATAAACACTTTTTAATAGATAACATATCAGTGAAATACAATAGTACAACACTTAAAAATGTAGAATAAGACAGCTTTTCCGTTCATATAATCACATTTTGTAATACTGATACCAAACTCACATCTTTTGAAAGAGAACATTTTACAATTATATATTGCATATTATTTATTAGAAATACATATTTTACATTTAAGGAAATATTTATGTAGTAAGGAAGGCATGTTTCCTTAACTAGCTTTTTTCTTTTTTACAACCATGTTAATTATTGAAAACTAAAATTATTAACAAATTTAAGTTAAAAAATTAATATTTTTTATTGAGCATTACATTTTTCTCCCTTAATAAAAACTGTTAATTCTTTAACATCATGCTTGCATGCTTTAAAACCAAAAAAGCATGATCGCAAGAATTACTACTGCTTTTACTCTATCATAAATTGTAAAAAGTGTTTGAAACAGATTGTAGGATGAAGCTAAAATAATACTAATCATAGAACAGATACACAGAAAATGTCACACACATAAAACCGTCACATGCAATAAGTAAAGTGAGTGGCAGAGGAGGGAGAGTAATGTGACGTACTCCACAGTGTTTGGTTATTAGTATGCAGCCTATTTATTGGCACACTGGCTCGGGTTGGGCTTGGCTCTGCGACCCCGCAGGGGGTTCTGGGAGAGCGAAGCCCACAGCGAGGCGGGTGACAACAGCTGTTGTGTGGCAGGGGACGCGTGTAGCACTGCTCATCAAATCCTGTCACTCACATTTTCCCCTAATTAACGAGCATCTGCTTTCCTGCTTCATTTACATGCTTTTCTACGACCCCTGACCCCGGCAGAGGCAACGGCCGCAAACAGCACTCTGTGTCGAGAGATCTAAAAACAACTTTACATCAAACTCCTTATCAAGGGCCACAAAAGCACAGGCTCCAATGGGAATTTGCTTTTCATGAAAGTAATGCATAGGTGTGACACATTACGCTTAGATGTACCTGTCTTTCATTTGTGAGGGTTTTCTTGAGAAAGGTGAATTCTGGAAATGGACTGTGTTTCAAAGTGATGCCTAAATCTTTAAATGAATTAAAATTCTTAAAAAATTGTATTTAGTTCACATGGATGTACAGCCTAAAAACATTTTCACACAAATTAAAGAATTCCTCTATATTTGTATTAATCATTTTGCTCACGTTCGTGGAAAATTCTACCACAAACGAAATTAATATGCAAGACCTCTCATGTATTAGGACTGACAATAACTAAGACATAAATGTCATGTTTTAAAAAAAGCAAAGGTGACGTTTGAGTTTTTTATTTGAAGTTAAAAAAAAAATTGACTTGAAAGCATTGTTCTTTTTTTTTCATTCGTCAAAATTGTTTCACAGCCAAAAAGTGACTTGATTGAAGCTAGGATTCATTAAAACTTAATTAATATGCATCATTATGTAAATGAGGTTGCCGTTAATGAGTTTTTAAAAGAAGCATTCCTTAATTAGTTCACTTTTAATGGCATCATCATTTATCTTCCTCTTCTTTGAAGCAAAACGATGAGCCAGACCAGACAGTATCAAAATGCTAATCTATATTTTATCCTTTGGACATCTATTTATTTATTTATCTTTTTTGCACAACTGGAAGATGCACTGTACATGAAACATACCTACCAGTTACATAAAGATAAAAATATACATATAAAGAAAGAAAGATAGATAGATAGATGATAGATATGTATGGATAGATAGATAGATAGATAGATAGATAGATAGATAGATAGATAGATAGATAGATAGATAGATAGATAGATAGATAGATAGATAGATAGATAGATAGATAGATAGATAGATAGATAGATAGATAGATAGATAGATGCATGTGTTTCTGCTGAGGAGCAGCTAAAGCTCATTAGAGAGACACTGCCGTTAATGAACATCAAGAAAAACAATTAAAAACACATGTGCATTTACTCGCATCCTCCACGATGGCTGTGAAAAGTCATCAGCGGCTTCCTTTTAAGAGAAAGTGAAACAAAATAAGAGAGAGAATTTCACTTATGATGTGCCAGTGGCCCTACTGAGAGAGCTGGTGATTTCCCCCATCACATCACACCATGACTACCTGCACCCTGTCTTCCTGTGAGAGCCCGCTGCGTCTCTGAAACACACATGGTGAGAACGCTTAGTGTTGATTGCTGGAGCAAGATCTGTTCTCTGTCTCTGAACAGTCACTTCTGTGCTGTCCGAAGTTTTTATAAATGCATTCTCAGGAAAATAAATGCTTATAAATGATCCATTACTGACATGCTTTTCCTATTTCTAAACCATTTTCAGCATATAAGATTATTATAAGTTTAAGAATAAGTTCAAAGAATCGCCGCTGCAAAGAGATCTGTAATGCATCATCTCTAGTTTTTAATATCAAGCCTGAATTGAAATGTTAATACAATAAACTTCTGTGCTTAAAATGCATTATTATTAGTAGTATTAGTATTATTATTAATCTAATTCCACCACAAGCATTTAGCTTTCATTATTTACATGTGCACGGCCGCAGAACCTATTCTCTGCGACACATATAAATTACTGTTTAACGAGAAGCCGTATTCCATAAATTATTCAAAACACCTGGGATTACAATATGAGATCAAATGATGGTAGAAGAGCAGCTCTCTGCTGGGGGCTGCATCATATCCTCCTTTTCATCTTAAATAAGGCGGGAGCACGGTGAGACACGCTCAGGCCCGACGAATGAACGACATGCTCACACCTTGACAGCGATTTCCAGAAGACCACAGTCACTTTAGTCCCACCTGCGACTGTTTCCTTTCATGTCCACACACTAGCCAGTGTTAGGCTGTGGCCATCAGTGCACAGATGTGAGCCTAGTTCTTCAACTTGAGACATTTTTACCCACTGGTTTTTAAAAAAAAACTTTTTTTTTGGTTTATTGAGGTCACAGTAAAACTGTATTATTATTATTATTATTTTAATCATATTTATCAACTGTGTTTTATGTATAGGTTTTACCTATGTCCAGACCCATTTTGAATTTGAAAAATGGAAATCAAATTAAAAATACATTTAAAAATATATATAACACATTTTTGCATGAATTACATCTACAGTGCTTTCCAAAACAAGAATTTTTGCATGAATTACATCGTCTCTGTTTCTGTGACAGTGCTTTCCAAAACAAGAATTTACCTCTAATAAAGTATTTTCAAAAGTTAGGTAAGTTAGTGTTTATTAGCGTGTTTAATGTAAGACATGTTATGTGTGGAAAAACATGGTGAATATCATTTAAATTGCACAGAATATTTTTATTGTGTCATACCAAATAAATGGTCAAATTATGCAAAAATCGTAAAAAAAAAAAAAATATATATTTTAACAGTGTCTATTTAAGATATATACATTTCTTGCTGCTAAATTAGCCTAGCAAGACAAAAAAGTTTGTCATTTTATACTAAAAATATTTAAAATGTCATAATTTCAGATGTAGTGGAAATGACAAATAAATGGAAATAATGACAGAATTCTTATTTGGTGCATGTTTGTCCATTGTTTCACAGTGATAGTGGGCAAAATAAATTAATAGTGAGAAAATCTGAGATTATTTGCTAAACATCTGAATTACCAAAAGTACCCATAAGTTAAAGAAAGGCCCATAAAGTAACATTTCCAGGTTGTTTTTTATATTGTATTTTATTGTATTGTGTTAAATCATTAATATGAAAAGTCAAAGGATAATATTGCAATACATGGTTTAGAAAATAATGCAAATAAATTGTATCTTTGCTGCCTTAGTTTGTGCAGGTGCACCAGTACACACAGATTTTTAGCCTTAAAGCTAAAGAAATATGTATAATAAAAACATTATCAAATCTTTTTTTTTATCTATAAAGACATTTTAACCAGAATTCAAAAACAAATCAAAAAAGAGTTTAAATGGATTTTAATAGATTTTTTCCTCTTTTTAGAAGGAAAAAAAGGTTTCATTTTCTTACAGAGATTTAAATATCAAGTAACTGGAGAAAAAAAAACTGAGATAAGCTACATAAAACAAGCATTGCGCATAAAAGCACAGCATGTCTTTTGTAATTATGAAATAATTAGTGCATGAGCATTTAAATATACATTTCTTCAAATAAAGTACAAAACGCTAATGTTTACGACTGTAACTGTATAGAGAGTGACTTCTCACCTGATGACGGGCCATGTAGAGTTAGATTATGAAAGGGGAAGGCATAAAAACTGCTTTTTAAAAAAAGAGGAGGATATATTTTCGTGCGTGATTGTATGTCTTCAGTGCTACACGAACTAAATCAACTGTTCTGCAAGATTCACTCAAATGGTGTACTCTAGCGCCCCCTATAGACCGCAACATCTTCTCTTCATTGCTGCTCTCTCCAGTGCAGACAGGACAATTCTTGTAAGTTTCAGAGACTTTCCCCAGTCGTGCCATCTCTGATCAGGGACACACGCATACACAGCATGACATCTACAGCCGCCTCAAAAAGCTCTGCTCCCCCGTGAGCACAGAAACCCTGCGTCGGGAACGAAAGATGCCCCTCTATTCTATTATTCATCCCAATGACAAGTTCCTCACTTCCTGCAGGCCAGTGCACTCCGGGGGACTGCATGACACTGAGAGTGAATTAGCAGCGTTGCATTAGCCATCTGCATATGGGTAGGGGCCCACTTCCATGGCCCTCCAAGGACGACACTGACAGTAATGTTAAACTGATTTCCCCTGGGACAAGCGGGAGAGCAGTTTACAGAAAGCCAGTGAGAAAGTTGTGGAGACGTGAGATGCTAAATCGGAGGAGCTGAGGAAGGATTGTGTTAGCAGTCATTTCAATGTTTTGTTTGTTCCAGACTAGGAGTCGTCAAGGCTTTCTTATATATTTGTGCTGCCAAATGCTTCGTTTCTTAAAGAAGTTTACATTCACTTATGTCAAATTCTTCAGGGGTTAGATGTTTACCTTAAATTCCTCGTCCCGTCTGAAATGGTCCAGACATTTTCTTCCCAGCAAGTGTCTAAACATTTTATTATTTAACCCTGTAAAGCCTACATCATATTTGATATGCAAAATTTCTATCAGGCTTTTGAACAAGGTTTATTTGTACATCTCTCAAACGTCATTGTATTGCATATATGTTTTGCCTTCTAAAATAAAAACTGCAGAGCTTTAATCATAAAACTAAGCATTAAAATACCATCCTACTAAGAAATATTATTGTAGATATGGAGTGACAAGCATTATTTTTATGCATTTTATGTAAGTAGTCGATTTTCAGAATATCAGAATCTTATAATATCTATAAATATCAGCAACTGAACCAATTTTTTTTCCTCAGGTATGAGCTCCATGTTGTCACTATACCATATATATACACATACATATATCAAAAATGAAATTCAACAAATACACACAAATGTGTGTGTGTGTGTGTGTGTGTATGTGTGTGTGTGTGCATGTGTATCCACACACTACATTTACATGTATTCATTAAGCAGACTTATAATTGTCTTACTATATATATATAAATATATATATATATATATATATATATATATATATATATATATATATATACTATGAATTCAGACTTTCTAATTTAACATGTTTTTTCACAAACTGTGCAGTAGGAAAGCAAGTAAGAGGTGTTCTTAAGCGTGACACATACAATCACTGTAAATCACACCCTCGTGTGGTTTATTGCTTTTATAAAACAGCAATATAAAAAAGACAATGTTCAATAAATAGCTCAATAAACTGTATGTCAGAGTGTGTATATCAAGAACACTGCACATTTAGAGGAAGGCTAGGATGAAAGAAGGTTACTGAAGTGACCTTAAGTAGGATCTAGAATGGTTTATGATTCATTGTAAATTTTCTGTTTAGCAGCCACAATATCTTGTAAAAGTACAAAATAATAAATCCTAATAGTCAGAATAGTCTGTTGCTTTGCTCGGTAGAGATTCTGAACAGTACAGAACAGGTGCTGCTTATATCTGACGGCTTGAATGATCCATATAGAAAAAAAACAGATAACAGTTAGTTCTAGTTCTCTAATCTGATTGGCCAGTGTTGTTTTTATTATAACTGCACAGGAAGATTCATTGCTTGTATCACTCCGCATCTGTGTTGGTGTTCCAGAACAGAGTGTGTGAGAGCGATAAGTGTGTTGAAGTTGTATGACTTTACGTTTTCTTTTCTTTCTTTTTTTTTTTGCTCTAGGATTACTCAACCAAAACACAGAATTGATCTGGAAAGCCCTGTTGAATGCAGAACGAGTAGTAAAGGAAATTGCTGTCACAGTATAATTTCACCACTACATTGCTGTTGTTCTGAATGGAAGCACTACACACAGTCTCAAGATCAAAAGTACATTCGCTTATGTGACATTGCTTTAATGATAAATTATTTGATATGAACCAATCAGAACTAAATGCTAAAAGATGTCATCTGGCATAATCAAAAAGTGTGTAACATCTAAATGTATGTTCAACAGTATTGCCCATGTCCTAAGACCTGTACTAAACCATGAGATCATGCAAAATAACATACTGTATTTATGCAGTGATGTCTTAAGTAAAACAAATGTATGCCTCAATCTTTCCAAGATGTAAAGAGTTTCTCAGAATTTCTCAAAACAAGGCGCAGACTGTGAAAGGATGGTAAGAGAGCTGTGTCACGCCAGCAACTGACAAAATAACTGCAGATAATTAGAAGCTTTTGTAGCGTGAGCATCTTTCAACAAAGACACCTGCATTTCCTGCAAAGGGAGGCGACACACACGGTGATTGTCATTTTTAATCTGGTTCTCCTGCGGGGCTCTCTGAGTGGCTGCGGGGAGCCCGGTGGGTGTGTGAGTGCTGGGACGAGAATTCACACAGCGTTCCCGAACTGTTTCGCTCTGACAGGGCCCCTGCTGATGGATTCATCTGCGCTTGTGCACAGACCACGACAACATTTGAAATTGTCGGGCAAAAAAAAAACCCAGTAGGGTCAGCTGCTAAACTGTAATTTGAATGTCTTTTATTTTAGCGTAACAAATTAAATTAGCATGGAACTATCAGAGGAAAGGAGCGTATTAGTGAACTCCCAGAGGCGAAGACGGTGGTTGAGTAGGTGGATATTTGGAAATGTTTGGCTTTTCCTAAAGCTGTCATATTCTAGGTAATGAACCGTTAATGTAAAAAAACTTTTGTATTTATAATGGACAAGTAATTTTGTTCTTTGCAAAAAAATAATATGTTGGTAAGGAAGAGCAGTTCCACCCATGGTAATGAGAGGTGAGTTTTCTTCACGGCCCAGGCCCCGAGCGCTCCATCTACCCCAGCGAGCTCATCAGGTTAAGGAAATTAGTGCGGCTTGCTCTCTTTCATCTCTGCTTCTGAATGGAGCTCCATGTCTGATCGCCAAGCCAATTTGCCAGCCCATGTGGCACCCAACCCATCAGGCCCAGGCAGCGCGCCTCCTGCTTTCTGGCAACGCATGCTGAATTATTTTCTCCCCTCTCCCTCCCCCCCAAAAAATGTGGCGATATGCACGGCTGAATCCGAATGCCCGTCTCTGGCATTGTCGGGATCATTTTGGCTTGATGCCAAATGTATTATATTGATCTCTCTTTTCTATGCAGTTCAATGGCTCCGCACAATGCAGATTTCCAGCAGAACATATTAGGCAAATAACATGAGCCCAGAGGCCCGCGCTCAGAGACCGATGTCGTTAATATCAATGCCTCTGTCTCAGCCCGCAGCTCAGGAGCAATCAAGACTCTTTCCTCTCGATCCCATCCCCTCAACTCCAAATCACACTGTATGCTGTAAAAATCTATTTACTCGGGTGTATCTTCACCTAGACTCTAAAAAAATAAAGGGGGCTTTCGCAGCAATGCTGTAGAGCAGTGGTTCCCAATCCTGGTCCTGGAGACACCGTTTTTGGTGTCTCTCTTATCTGACGCACACATTTGAGGTCTTGGAGTCTTCACTAATGAATTGAATCAGGTTTGTTTGAATAGGGAGACATCTAAAATGTGCAGTGCTGGGGGTTCTCCAGGACCAGTATTGGGAACCACTGCTGTAGAGGAACCATTTTTGGTTGCCCAAAGAACTTTTCAGTTCTTATTGCAAAGAACACTTTAAAAAACTTTAAAGAAGCTTGCCCAGTTGAAAGCTTCCATGTACAATAAAGGTTCTTATTGAACTTTCCCACAGATGGATACTTTTGGTACAGTAAAACTTTGTAAAATAAATATAAAAACAGAGGGGGGGGGGGGGGAAAGGAAAGAAATTGAATAAACTGGAAGTCTTGTGTTTATTAAGGGCACAGACTTTGGAAAATTATACTTTATTTTAAGGTCAAATTCTTGTTCCACATATACATAATATGTACTTATTATAGCACTTACAATAACTGGGTAATAATAGCTAGGTACTGACCACAAATCTACCCCTAACCTTAACCCATGTAGTTACCTTATACTAACCCAGAACTTTCTTGGGTATGTACATATTTAAGTACATACAATGTAAAATAAAGTATAACCCAATTCTCATTATTAACTAACTATTAAATATGAATTTTGCCTCAAACTCCTAATTCACTGCTTATATAATAGTTACCTAACTCTCTTAAAACATGCTTTTCACACTCTCTATACATTATTTAGTGTCCAAGTGTGCTCTACATGCATCACAGGAGAAATCTGTCAAATGATGAATTCCGTTTGATAACATCCTGTGATGGAAATGACATTTTAAACATTCTTCAATGAAATGACTGACTCTTTTGTCTTGTGAAGGCCAGTTTCATAGATAACATTTTATGTAACCTAAATAAGCACAATTAAACAATTTTTAGCATAATAGGACAAAATTACACCTTGACTGGAAATGACGCACTGTAAAAAGTGACATTTATCATTATTTTCCTCACACATCATGTCTAATATTTCAACTCGGATATGTTCTGTACAGTTGTCCCTTTGGTAAACAAGTACACTTGGTAAACATTGTTAATGGGCAAAAATGTTGGTTGCGTTGGAAATAATGCTGAAATTGTTTCCCAAAAATGTAAATTATTTTCACACAATAAATATCAAAACAGATTATATTTATTTGTCACTTTATTTGGAATATTATAGTTTTTACAATGTAATAACACTGATATAATGAATTTTTTATCGTTTAAAATGGACCAAATGTTGCTTTGGCAAAAGAGTAAAATAATAAAATCGACGCATTAAAGCATTTGAAAAGTAGCGAAAATAAATGCCAAAAGCATGGTCAAAAGTTTCCAAGACGATTTTACTGTGAGAAAAATAACCATCTTCAATAAAAAAAATAAAAATAATAATAAACTCTTGAAACATAAAAACCTGTAGCTGAAAAAAAACATGAACATAAAAGGCAACTGAACATTCTGATGCTTCAGTTGCCTTTTAATGACTCTTATCGCTTTCTATCCGCGTGCAGGTCCGTTGGGCCTCCTGTTGGCATGGTGCAATTTGCTTCTTTTGGCACGTGCCACTCTTCAGTGCTAACGCGGCTGGGCACAATGCATCCGTTAATGGGCTCGTCTATGAGATGATCCCCCCATTTCCTGAGATGGGAATCAGGGTAAACATTTCAATGGGAATCCTCTACAGACTTGGCTTGCCAACCTGGCAGCTAGTTAAACTCGTGTCTCGCGTTCACCGCCTGCAAATGTGAAATGACTAAGCGTCTGAGTCTTTTTGACATCTCTAACGAGTGTCATATGGCTGTGACAGGCAGGGCTGTGATGAATTTGCTGCAGGCTAAGAGGCCAGGCGTTCACTATCATCAAGGATTATGAGCCTTTTATGACAGATGTACGTCACAGTCATTGCTGTTGGTTCTTTTCTATGCGTTTCTTTGAATTCCAGTTCTTTGACTTTTAGTGCTATTATTTGAGAGAGCTCTTTATAATCTGGGTTGGTTATAAAATAAGAAAATTGTAACCTAGTATAGCATTAAATGCTTTAAATCTCGGTTGGTTAGTTGGTTATAGATTGAGCTGGTTATAAAATTAGTTGAGTATAGAATTATCTGGTTTTAACCTGGGCTGGGTGTAGAATGAACTATTGTTAAAAAAAAAGTTGGCATAGAATGAGCTGGTTAATATTTGGTCTGGTTATATAATGAGTTGTTTATAATCCAAGTTGATTATAGAATGAACCGGTCATTATATGAGTCGGGTACAGCATTAGCTGATCAATATCTGAATGAGCTGATTATAAAAGGAGTTGAGCATTGAGTTAATGTAGTTGAGTATAGAATGAGTTGCTTTAAATCTGATTTGGGTATTGAATGAGTTTGTTATAATCTGAGTTTGGAATGTAATGAGCTAGTAATAATCTGACGTGAATATAAAGTTGAATATAGAATTATAATTGCTCTGATATGAGATTGATGTCATCTGAATGTCATGCGCTGGTAATAATCTGTGTTGAATATAGAATGAGAAGTTTATCATCTAGGTTGGTTTTAGAATAAAATGTTTGCATTATGAGTTGATTGTAAAATATCCTGGTTAGTCTGAGTTGCATACTGTATATGAGTTGCTTTGGTATAACCGAATTCTTCACTGGATAAAATTTGAATGGGACGTCATTTAAATTAGATATGCTGACTACATCATTTGAATAGTCTGGTGATGTGCAGTAATTAGATTAATGTAAGATTGAAAGAAAAACATTGTTAGTAGTGGACATTATTTAGGTGAATTAAGTGTTTGTGTGAGTCATTATCTCTTTGATTTAATGTGTCTTTTTAGTCATTAAGACATCTGTCTGCAGTAAAAATATCAGTCCAAAATAAATTAATTTATCAATTAACTAATCTTTGTAGGAATCAATCACTTTCTCATTAAACAGTGGTTTTCTAGTGTAGGTCTCCATGGTCAACACCTCTACGACTTCACAGAGGACACACATGTGGGATTTTAATTTCCGAAATCATTTGTGCCGCAACCGACCCCCTATTCGCTCAGCGGCTGCTAAGGGGACTCTAGGGAGCCCTATCGCAGTTCTTTATGCAAATGTCCTTGCACCTGGGCAGTGGTGCGGGCATGCTGGGAGGTTATTTATGCAAATCTGATAGAGAGTGAACACGCATCCTAACCGCAGTCACCGGTGGTATGATTTTAGATGAACAGTCTTCTGCTCAGACAGGACGGTAAGAAAAGAGCACAGGCGAGCAAAAAAAATTGTCCACAAAAATTGCCAGTCGCTGGTAAAATGTGTATTATAATACTGAATAATGAAATGCTTGTGCATTAGATTACCTGAAAAAATAATGGCTCTAAAGAGAGGGACATGTTTTTTGCCCCCTTAAAGGGTTAGTTCACCCAAAAATTTAAATTAGCCCATGAATTACTTATCCTCAAGGCATCCTATGTGAATATGATTTTCTTCTTTCAGACGAATCCAATTGGTTAATTGTCAAAGTGTAAAAAAAAAAAATATATATATATATATATATATATATATATATATATATATATATATATATATATATATATATATATATATATATATATATATATATATATATATTGTAGTTTTAATGGAAAATGTCAATAAGGTTAAAACCTTATAATATTAAAAAAAAAATCCCCTACTCTATAAAGAAAAAAACTGTAAATTCTAACTAATCATTCATATTTTAAAATAAAATAACAAATAAACATACTTTTTATAGAAAAGAAAAAGAGCAAGTCATCTTACAAATTACAGGAAAAAAAAACTAAAATTGACGTTCCCAGAATTCTCTGTCTGACAGCTCACATGCTTTTATCATTGAAAATATATGTTTGTTTGTTTTTTTTTCAGAATGTATATATATACTTTAGTTTAGGGACCGATTGATACCATGCTGCTTCTACAGTATGTATTAGTATTAACCTCAGTTAGAAAAACTAGTTGTCTATCTGGTTGCACTTTATTTTGATAGTCCCCTTTAGACATTCTACAAACTATAAGTAACTTTGCAATTACATCTCAACTAATTCTTATTAATTTGCAACTACATGTCTACTAACTCTCAGAGTAGACTGTTAGGTTAGGTTTGGGGTTAGTAGTATAAGTTGTCAGGATGTTGTATTTTAAGGATCCATCAAATAAAAGTGTTAGAAGATATTGAGCAGACAGTCTACTAATACTCTAATGACTGCTAGCTGACATGCAAAGTTACTTACTGTTAGTAGAATGTCTATAGTGGTCTATCTTTTTACCAGCTTTTAAAAATGATTGTCAGTATATTATTAAGGTAAATCATTATTTCATTATTAATTTCATTTCATTACTTTTTACATGTTTTTACATTATTTCATTTTTTAACCATAAGTTTAATCTGTAAAACTTAAAATGTAATGAAAACAATTTCCCCGCCATTGATGGAATTTTCCAGCTTTCCGTGTTTTCACTGGTTTATGGTAGAAGGCACTATTGCAGGTAGGTAGAATACTGAACATCTGGATCAAAACATGATGAAGAAGAAGAAACAAGCGTTCGCGTATGTTAGCAGATGCCTAACATTACCGAATGAAATGTCAATCAATGAAGCGGTATAGGACTGTGCAAGCTTTGGATGTGTTGATGAAAGCAATCTGCTACTTATATATTTTGATTTTCATTCTGAACCTGATCCAGACGTAGTCTTTTACAAAAACATGATTTTCTCAGCTTTTTGTTGAAAATGTTGCTCTTTTTCATGAAACTTACCCACATTAAAGTGTACATTGCATTTTTTTTAAAGCAGAGGCTCTGTTCTTTGTTTTGGTATTGCATGTTCAGATATTCATACAACGAAATATATTGGGGGGCATTAAACCTTTGTGAAAATGATCAAAAATGCTGGTGGTGGCTGGGAACTTTTTTTTTTAAATGCTGGCGGGGAAAGAGTTTTAACAATGTGACCTCTTGATGGTCAGACAAATAGAGTAATGTTTCTTATAGCGTCATGCAGCCACAGTGTTTGCATTTTTTGGGACAACTACCCTACAAATGGCTAATTATAGATTTTAAACGGGCATAGGTATTTTAACAAAAAACGAACACACATCCCCTTTAATGAACCAATCTATCTTACCAATTTGATTGACTGTTGTACTGACAAAATGACTCACTAACTAACCTGAGCTGAAGTGATCACTGAAGTTATCATTTGCCTCAGATTAGACATCTCTCTCTCTCTCTGTGTCTCTCTGTGATGTGGCCGTCAACGTGTTAAAGCAGTGGGTTGTAAATGAGGACAAAACAAATGATCAGCACGCGCAGTTGGAACGCCACCCAACCGCGCTCCACTCCTGTGAAAAACATCACACAGGAAATCTCTTTTTAAAATAAACAAGCTCTCACAGCAGACAATGGGCAAAATTAATGTGCAAATGTATGCAAGAAATTAAAAGGCAGAATCAGGCAGGCAAATGAGGAAGCTACTCTCTCGAATTGTTGGAATTATGAATAATTGCGGCAAATTCGCCGCTTCTAATATGACTTTTTGGCGTAAACAAAGGCTTAATTGTGGAAATTCATAGGTGAATGTGAGTGGCCTTGAGTTTTCTTTCAGAATGTTTCATAAGGTTACAATCAACTCGCAGGAAGCTTCTTTTAGGGTGCAACAGGAAATTATCAAGCTGTCTCAGCTGTCACTCTTTTCCAAGGTCAACATGGGCGTTTTACTTCACCGGACAGATGACAGTTTGTCAAAGTGCTCCAGACTCTCCCAACAATCTTTAGTTTCTGGAGTACCGCCTGTGGGTGGACCAGCAGCTTTCATTTCACCATCAGCAGGGTGTTTCATCTCAGTACTGATGCCTTTCAAAGGTAAAAGGTAGGACTGATATCCCTCCTCGTATTTTGATTGACGGTGTGAGCTAACAAACTCATCATTGCAGGAGCGGTTGTCTCAGAGCGGATGGGAAGAGTGAACATTAGAGGAGATGAAAAAAACCCGTCTCTTCGTACCTTGGACTGGGAAGAGGTGTCGTGGTATTCCCCGGAGACTGTGAGATGCAGGTTTGTTTTGATGTGGTGCTTGACAGACCTTAGAAGTGCTCACAACACGGCAAACCAGAGAAAAGGAAAGCCTGTTTTATATGCATACTGTACACCGTAGTGCTCTTTTGAGAATTCACCATAATTGTGTGTCCAGACAGCCATTTTTAACTATTTTACCTTTTGGAGATTTGTTGACTAATTCATATGAATTCATACAATCTCATTTGTATGTTTTTGGCCATGTACTGCCACCCCATTGACCATTAGGTTTAGGGTGGGGTTAGAGGTGGAGCTTCATGCTTCTTCTAAAAATTGTACATTGTTGTACAAATCATATCATACGATCTAATATGCAGTTGACACCTCGTTAAATTACATTTTCTCACAAGATCTGGTTGGTGCAAAAGAAGTACTTGGACATTAAATCAATCCAATAGCACTGCCATATGGAAATGTCACTTTATAGCTAGTAAAAGAAGGATGTTTTATTATTGACTGACTTATTGAGAAAAGAAAATGCCAAGGATATCATATGAAAATTTAGGCCCCTGTCAATGATATACTTTAGGTGTTGGCTCCACTTTGACCATAAAGGTTTGCAATTTTTTTTTGTGAATTTTTTTCTCTTTACTTTGCTGAAACTTTGAAATGCTGGGTTAAAAACAGCATAACTTGGGTAGTTTTTAAAACACCACTGTAGGACAAAACCAACCCAATCTCACAACAAAAAAGCATTTTACATTTGCATGTTTGTAAGAATTCATACAATGTTATTCATAGAGATTTTACATTAATTCATAAAAAAAAAAAAAAATGTTAAAATTAAAAAATAAATAAATAAATATATGAATTAAATTAAATTAAAATAAAAATCATCATGAATCTGCACCCATAATCTAACCCTTAAGCAGAACACATTTGAATGAGACACTGTTTCAGATAACCATGATGAATTACATGTTTAATCTATATAGTCATGTCTTTCATTTTCTTTCTACTAAATTTGTAAATGTAACTACAAATAAATGTACAATAAATGTCAACAACATTAGATGTAAGATTTAGTATAAAATATTGTTTTTTGGCACTTAGAGTAGAGACAGGACCACCGGAAAGAGATAAAGAGCTAATCATATTTTGATAATTATAGTCATGTGACAGCTAACATTCAAGATTCTCTAAAATGTGTTATGTGTTAACTAAAAGTTCATTATAAATAAGTTAGTTTTTTTGTTGTTGTTGTTGTTTTTGGGTTTTTTTTTTTTTTTTTTTATAATCAAAGAAAAAAAATCCCAATTATGTAACAATGAAATTTTCTGAAAATGTTATCTTATTATTTTTCTTTCTTTACTAAAGTAATGGTAACATAATGCAAGTATGTATTGGTAATTTTACCAGTGAACATTTTTTTGGTCTGTGTGCAGTATATGGCAAAATGTCCTTAAAGTTCAGTAATAAACAATAAACTAATATCATTATTAAACCTGGATTTGCCTTTTGGAAACAATATGACTTACTGTATGGTCGTAGTGTTTATCTAGAGAATGAATCAGTTTAGAAATATGGCCTCTTTACATAAAGCGAAAAAAAAAACAGTTTGACTGACTGTTTTGAGACAATTTATCTGTAATATTCTTAAGATTCAAGACAGATTCAAAGCATCTATTAAGCATGACGTTTGAAGGGGCTCTCACTTTGAAGCACAAAGGGTTATGGGACCGGACATAAACCCCTGCTGTCAAGTGAGACTTGAAGTACCTCAATGCCAGTGAATTTAGAGAGTCACGCAGCTTCCTGTAAGGACGAGCTGCTCATTCTCACCTCTCCGCTCCTTCTTCGAACTGAGTGAAAACTTTGTAAGAGCTAGATGGCAATTAACGGAGTGTTAATGAATTCTGTTTCATTATCCATGAATCAACAGGCTTGTGTTAATTACGATCAGAACAGGCTCTTCTCTTTCACAGCTCCCCAGAGACATAAAACACACTCAGCTCATACCTGGAGCCACAGGTGGTCCTCAGAGCTCAGACGAAATAATGTCCTCACTCAATTTTACTCGATTTACCTTCATCACAGAACAAGAGCCTTTGAACCTGATTGAAGATGTGTGAAAAGATGTGTGTCTGGAATACAGAACTAGTGTGCTGAAGGAAAGCAGTACTGCCACTGTTTTCTTTTAATGCAGTACAAAGCGTACATTACACAGTAAACCCTAAGTTAGCAGAATTTTAAAAAGCTCATCATCAAATTTAATTTGATAAAAAATTAGTTAATAGAACTTTTTTAAGTTTAGATTTTGTACTAAACAAGCATGTTTATTGCACATGACGTAAAATACAGATCAAGCTTACTCATAACTCATCAATTTGATTTGCATATACACTATACAGACAAAAGAATTGGGACACACTTCTTAATTACTGCATTCAGTTGTTTCAACCCTTACCAAAATGTAGTATACTTTAAGTTTATTTTATTAAGTATACTTAAGTAAAGTTCAAGTATACTTGTAAGTATACTTTATGTAGCAAGTATACAAATATCAGTGTTCTAGTAGTATGCTTGTATGTGTACTGTTTCAGTACTCCTTGGGACTAAATTGGCCCACTTTCTAGTATATAAAAATACTAAAAGTGAACTTATAGGTATACTGACAGTTTACTAATTAAATACTTTGTTCATTTTGAAGTATAGTCTCAGTAAACAACTAGTTTAGTAGTTTTATACTGCAAGGATACTAATAAGTTTTCTTTACGTGAACTTTACATCATACTTTAAGTATACTACTATGTCCCTATTTAGGTTGTAATTTGTATATATTTTGTTATATGAATATCTGAACATACAAAACATCCAAAGAAAGAACAGGATATCTGCTTGTAAACAAAAACATTTTCTTTTATTCTAGCTTCATGCATTCTTTTTTTAAACACTTTAATGTGGGTAAGTTCCATAAAAAACCTAATCAGTGACAAATCATGCGCAGCCTGATGGTCTGCATTTGGCAGATGCCAGGACAAGATTACCTGTCTGACTGCAATGTGCCAACTGTAAAGTTAGGATGAGAAAAGACAATGGTATGGGCCTTTCTGGGATTGGGATAGTCCAGTGAATGGAAATCTTAATGCTTCAACAAATCAAGACATTTTGGACAATGATATGCTTACACCTTTGTGGGAAAAGTTTGGAAAAAGCCCTTTTCTATTCCAGCCTCACTGTGCCCCAGTGCACAAATAAGGTCCATTAAGACATGGATGGACCTTGTCCACACAGAGCCCTGACATCAGCTCCATTGAGCACCTTTGGGTGGACTGGAATGGAGATTGTGAGCCGGGCCTTCCCGCCCAGCATCAGTACCTAACCCTAACAAATCATCTACTGGATAAATGGGCAAAAATTCCCAGTGAAACACTCCCAGACAGCCTTCACAGAAGAGTGGAAACTGTTATAGCTGCAAAGGGGGGAACAACTCCATATAAATATCTATGTATTTCAATTGCAATGACATTAAAGTCCATATAATGTATGTTTTCTTATTAAAGGGACATGGCGTTCTGTTATCTGTGTATTAAACCGGTAGAATATCCAATATCCAATCACAAAAAAAACAAAAAGTTCTCAAACTAAATGTGCTACTAAGTGTTTGTTTCTCTCTGATCAGTTTAACATTTGGATTGACACCTAGTGGTGTGAAGGCAACATCATGCATAAGCTAATAGGTTTTCAATTACCAATGCAATTGCAGAAACACTTTATTTACACTCAACTGTGATTCATTTGTTCCACGAATGAAATTGTATTATAACAGGGCAATTACTGAGATAAAGCAAGTCGCTGGACATATCAATTCAACATGGTGGCCCTAATGGCTTAATGTAAATGCAACTGATACCATCTCGCGTCTCAGTTATCAGTTGTATTAAAAATGAAATTGGAGGACTTCAGTATTAATATTACTGTAATTGTTTTAGTGCAGTGAGTTTTTCTTTGCAGAAGCTTTGAGTTACAAGTGAGTGAACTCAAATCAGTATTTTGTTTCCAGTTAGGTTACTTATGTGGCAAAAAAAAGTGTAATAAATGGAATAATGTACAGCCAGATGGTTTTTATCACAAAATAAACCCCTTCAGGGCCATACAAGATCCTGATCACCCTATCTGGGTTTATTTTGCAATAACACCTGCATGGTTTCGCATTGTACCTTATATGCCTGCTTTATGTGATAAATGGGTAGTTGATACAACAGGAATATTTCATCTGAAACTATCGTACCGACAGATTTTATGACCTCATATTGGTTGAGAGGCTACATTTAATGTTTGTCGCTAGATGAAATTCATGTCACACCTCTGGAGTCTCTAAAATTGAACCTAAAATTTATGCCCATGTTATTTGACAACTACCACAAAACACACTACTCTGGATAATGAGAACTATGTGTATTATATCACGTGTAATTACATAGTAATATGTTTTATTCCAATATTATTTTAAGACTGTGAACATTACAACAAGCCCTTTATAATCATCAAGTGAATAATCAGCCCATAACACTTTAATAATCCCAAGCTTGCGAGGGAAAGGATTCTAATACTTAAAGCACATTAATGAAAGGTGAAAAATGTACCAGATTTGAATGGAAGAAAACAGTACGAACAGAGCATAAGAGTATATGTATATATATTTGAAGTGTTTTAGCAATCGTTTGGAAATTCCTCAGTCCCAAAGGGTTTAGCATATTTACAATGCAAGTCTTTACATTTAAACACTTAACGCTTCAATGCTTCAGTGTTAAGAGCTGTACATGGCATTATCTTTGAATGTGGGGCCCACTGTCAAGTGATGAGGAAGCTTCTCGTCTGTGGTCTGAATAGTGACCATCATTATTCTGTCTTCAAGCCTTGTGAAAGACAGCATACCTTAGCATATGCAAATCATCAACCCTGAGATTTCTGACTTTTCTATTGGCTACTGAAATCTCTAAGCAAATATTATAGAAGGAAAACGTCTAAAAACTCAATTGTTCCAAAAAGGACCAGAGAAACCTCTTAGCAGAAGGTCAAATGATTTGTATGTCTTTAAAAAAAGCCGCATTTGTCAGACCAGCTGATCCAAAACATTTCAAAAAGTCACTTTGTTCAACAAAACATTTGTGTCCCATCGTTATTTTTCAAATGCAAAAATAAGTTGCTAATTTTGTCAGGGCTCTTTCTAGACAGTGCAGGTTTAATTGCTAATTGTTAACTGGGAATGAATGCATTTGCATATTAATTAGGGAGGCCATTTACATTTTTAATTTGCTGCCTTCAAAGGGGGTGAGATAAAAGGTCGCACAATTTTAAATAATTTATGCTTCACTGCTGAAAAGAATCTGAAAAGAAGTGCTCAGCTGATTTTAACCCCTGAGAGCTTTTACAGAATAAAGCTCTCCAAAAATTGTTTTTACAAATCTAATTAAACGGAAGAAAGCTCTGAGCGGACAGGAACAGAGAGACGCCAAGCAAGAGCAGGATAGTGTGCATTTAAGATCTTTGTCTTAGGACCTTCTTTTATTTCGGTTTACTTGGATGTGATGCATGAAGTGTACAGTCACTTTAGATCTCACAGACCAGTACAAATATATCTGACACATTTTAATGTAGTAAAAAAGAATTAAATACAAGTCATAACAGTGATGGATGTCAGTTGGAACACCTGAAAATTTTATCAAATGTATTGCTTGAAAAAAAAGTCGTGTTTCACGTGAATAAATCAACCTACTGTATCTCAGACAGCACGTATCAAACATCTCTGAATTTTATCGTTTTTGTACTATTATACAATATTTAGTTAAAATACACAACAATCTCCTGCATTACATTGATATAAAAGGAGTTGAATAAGGATATGTTAATCAGCTAATAAAAACAATTTCAACTAGATATTCTGATGAAATAAATTCACACATAAAGATTTAGTTTCAGTTCAGTCTCACATTTTTAAATTCATAACATGTTGAAACTACTCCTGACCTCATAGCAAAGTGTTTGCATGCTGTATTAATGTTTAATCATAATCAGCAACCTAGAGATAACGTAGTATTAGTTTAAAATCAAAAGCATCAAAGCTGTACAGTATTTTGCAGGAAAATGTAATACCTCACAACCGATACATGAAAATGTATCAGTGTGAAATGATCACACTTGATGTGCTGAATAAATGTCATCGCTCTTAACTTATTTGGGATTGAAAAACTTTTGCAGTTGCCCTTTTCTTGTTTCTCCAAACTCGCTCAAGTACAATTGAAGTTACATGATAAAGTGTGCTTGCTTCTTAATATCTAATATAAACGAGAGCCTAAACAAGAACCGTCAGTCAGATCATGAAGTTATGCTGTTTCCAAGACTACCTCTATGTAATTATTTTTTTTCAACTATATTCAAATTCACTGGATTTTCTATGTGTATATTTTGTGGGCCAGGTTTTAACTCAACCACTTTATCTGAGACACTAGCCTCGTGGCCCGCAGCAGGTTCACAGTCTTTCATTTGCCCTGATCATGTGTCTAAAGCACATTGTGATTTTTTGACTCTTTTCTGTAACACTGATCCTAATTACACACCCCAAGCGGCTACATTTAAAGCCGAACGCATCATCATTGTCTGTTTGGCATTTGGTCTTTTGTGCCTATGCACTTAAATTACATCCTGACAATCCCAGCATGCATTAGAGGACAGAAAGAGAGAAAGAGAGAATGTGTGCAAGAAAGTGTAACTTGTCTGACATCCCTCCACCACGGTAACTCGCGTTTAAAACACCACAGAACTTCCTGTTCACTGATCGTGTGAATAAAAAAGTTAACATTCCATTGAACGTCTGAAATTAAAGGTCTCTGCAGTCAGACTTATTCTCTCCGGACCTGAAATCAAGTGAACCAACTCCTTTAAGCCACTATTGAATAGAGTGAAGGAGGGGTGTCCTCATGATTGAATAATTGATTTTCTGGCGCTCTCTATGTTTAAGAAGGATAAGACGACATCCTTCGGCTGTAATGATTGTAATTACTGCAATGACTGGTCATGTCAAATATGACACTGAAAGGACTGTTATTAACCTTTATTATCCAGCCAGAGAAATTTGAAAAAGACGACAAGAGGCTTCGGCTCCGGCCCACCTCGGCTGAATGCGTGGATGAACTGATCCCGGATCAGCTCTCTGTTGCAGCTGGTTAATTGACTGTGTAGTCTGATTCACTGAGCTGTCCACGCTATTGATTCTTAAAGGGATAGTTCACCCAAAAATGAAAATTATGTCATTAATGACTCACCCTCATGTCGTTCCAAACCCGTGAGACCTCCGTTCATCTTCGGAACACAGTATAAGATATTTTAGATTTAGTCCGAGAGCTTTCTGTCCCTCCATTGAGAATGTATGTACGGTATACTGTCCACGTCCAGAAAGGTAATAAAAACATCTTCAAAGTAGTCCATGTGACATCAGAGGGTTCGTTAGAATTTTTTGAAGCATCGAAAATACATTTTGGTCCAAAAATATCAAAAACTACGACTTTATTCAGCATTGACTTCTCTCCCGGGTCTGTTATGAGCGCTCCGTTCACAGCACATCCGGTTCGCGAACGAATCACTCGATGTAACCGGATCTTCTTGAACCAGTTCACCAAATCGAACTGAATCGTTTGAAACGGTTCGCGTCAACAATAAGCATTAATCCACAAATGACTTAAGCTGTTAACTTTTTTAACATGGCTGACACTCCCTCTGAGTTCAAATAAACCAATATCCTGGAGTAATTCATTTACTCAAACAGTACACTGACTGAACCGAGCCAGATAACGAACGAAACATTGACTCGTTCTCGAGTCAAGAACCGTTTCTGTCGGACGCGTGCGATTCGAGAACCGAGGAGCTGATGAAACTGCGCATGCGTGATTCAGACTGACACACAGCGCGTCTGAACCGAACTGGTTCTTTTGGTGATTGATTCTGAACCGATTCTGTGCTAATGTTATGAGCGCGGGTAAACCGAAGGCTTGAATCAAGGGCAATCATCGCCATTGAAGTCATTACGTCGAGTGCAAAATAACTGGTGAACCGTTTTCGGCAACCGGTTTATTGAATCAAACCGTCCGAAAGAACCGGTTCGCGGAGAAGAACAGAACTTCCCATCACTACCGGTGATCCGAAAACCGATGCAACCGGTTCTTGACTCGAGAACGAGTCAATGTTTCGTTCGTTATCTGGCTCGGTTCAGTCAGTGTACTGTTTGAGTAAATGAATTACTCCGGGATATTGGTTTATTTGAACTCAGAGGGAGTGTCAGCCATGTTAAAAAACTTAACAGCTTAAGTCATTTGTGGATTAATGCTTATTGTTGACGCGAACCGTTTCAAACGATTCAGTTCGATTTGGTGAACTGGTTCAAGAAGATCCGGTTACATCGAGTGATTCGTTCGCGAACCGGATGTGCTGTGAACGTCGCGCTCATAACAGACCCGGGAGAGAAGTCAATGCTGAATAAAGTCGTAGTTTTTGATATTTTTGGACCAAAATGTATTTTCGATGCTTCAAAAAATTCTAACGGACCCTCTGATGTCACATGGACTACTTTGAAGATGTTTTTATTACCTTTCTGGACGTGGACAGTATACCGTACATACATTCTCAATGGAGGGACAGAAAGCTCTCGGACTAAATCTAAAATATCTTATACTGTGTTCCGAAGATGAACGGAGGTCTCACGGGTTTGGAACAACATGAGGGTGAGTCATTAATGACATAATTTTCATTTTTGGGTGAACTATCCCTTTAATGCTCTCTTGGTCCTTTAATCAAGCGCCATCGACAATCAGCCGGGCAGAGTTTCAAGAACGAGTTTACCATGATTCAGACGTCAATATGTTCCGATATTTATTTGAACAGAGAGGTCAGGTGACGTGGCTACACAACAAATAAAACTACAGATTTTTATGTCAGTGGGAACTTTTGAGTCACAAATACTTATAAATTTGAATTATGTGACACTCAATATGAGACCAAAAGAATTTGTCCAAATGTTGACCCAATCTGTCGCACACGGTTGATAAAAAAAATAAATTGTTGTGGATCATTCAGGAAACAACACACAGTATTTAGATTCAAATGTATGTAAACTTTTGAATGGGGTCATTTTTATAAATTGAGTTATTATGTTGTCTTGTGGAGTACATGTAAACATCTGACATCTGTTATGTGAAAAAGCTTGTTCAGGACAGTGCTAAATATAAAAATAACATGCAATTTTCATGATCCCTCATATTTTGTTTCAATTATTTACCATTTGCACATTATGCGAGGGGTATGTAAACTTATGAGCACAACTGTGTGTATATATATATATATATATATATATATATACACACACACACACACACATATATATATATATATATGTATGTATGTATGCATAAAACATTTCATTAAATATATAGAACATGTGTAGAATATATTGGATATAGAAAAACTGAAATAGTATTTTCCTGAAAAATTAACTATAATAATATTTACAACTTTGAAAAATCATTTTTTTTAAGGTGTGTATATATATAGTAAAATCATTGTGATACTGATCATTTGTTGACAACCTAAAAATCTGAATAGAATTAGATGTTTTATTAATTTTATTTAGATATATTTTTAAAACTTTCACCACTGAACCAAATCACCATTTGAACTCCTGATGCATTTCAGTAAAAAAAGTGCTACGCTTTGGCAGCTGTGCTTATTTGCATATTCAGCCACTAATTAGCCCTTTGAGCAGAGAGCAGAGTGGGACCAGGGGGCATTGGGCTGGGCTTGGCACTCATCCAGAAATGGGTTGTGGGTAAGGTGGGTCAGTTCTAGTGTATTGTGTAACTTAACAAATATGTCTGTGTTGCAATGGAAGGAACTACAATTATAAAAAGATAATATTTAATAAAACATATGAAATATTATGTTTGTTTACCTGCACAACTCTTTACTGACATCAGAGAGATGTGAGCAAATGCGTTGTTAAATTATTGCAATATTAACATATATAACTTAACTTAATATCTGAGGGGTATTGCAAGTATTTTACACCAATGGCAAAAAGTTTGGGAAAACCTGATTTATACAATGACAAGAAAAATGAAAGGATGCCAAACCTAATGAAACTAAAGAACTCAAGTTATCCATTGTTTGGTGAGAGTTGGTTATTTGCATGTACATTTTAATTTTGATATTTGTTAATCATCGTTTGACATTTTCAAATTCTAATTTCTAATGTCATTTTATCAAATGCATTAGTTTGATACTGCAGTTTACCCACCAACATGATGTCACTTCCTAAAGGATGATGTCATTAAGCAACTGAATTTTAGTTAAAGGGAAAATCCCACAAACCAATTTAAGCAATATTTCCAAGAAAACATGTTTTGTTTGACGCACTTCAGTTAGAGAAGGGAATAAATGAAGACACGCCTGGGTTATGTTTTAATAAACTGGGGAAATGGCAACATCTGCTAAAATCAGAATTATTTAAAACTCACCCATGTTTAATTAATCGGATTTTCTCATTTACAAAGTGTAATATAATTTCTATCTTTATAAAATGTGGTTTTATACAGTATTTAGGCCTAGCTACTGGGGCATGAACAAGTACAGCATGGCGAAAATGACCCGGGTAAAGTCAAAACAGTGCCATAAACTACTTTCATTACAGTCATATGAATTCAGTGCAACAAGACTTGGCACACATGTTATTTTTAATTGACAAACAAACACTTTGAGAAGAGTTGATTCTGCAGCAGTGGCAGTGAAGGTTTGGAAAACCCACTAGTGGTGTTTCTGTGCTGTTTTTGTGCCAAAAACTCTAATTACACTTCCTCATAAAGCCCTGCCATGCTCAGAAACACCTGAAGAGCAGACGTCACCGCACTCAGGATATTGTTATTCAAATGTTTCCTCATCAGCAGCTAACAAAGGCCAATTTGCATGCCATGTTTAAATAATATCCAGCACTTAGCAGGTGCTTGCCACTAACAGAAAACCACTCAAAAAGCAAACGTCTAGTCATTTTTCGTTACTAGGAATTATTTAGGTGTTATAAACCTATATTTAGGTGTTTTATTTATTAAAGTTATAGAAAGTGCATTTTTCTTTTGAATTTCATGTGAAGATGAAAAGGGCGCATTGCCTGAAGATATAAAAGCAGCACCTCAACAGAACTGACTTTGAAAACAACAGCGACACCTACCGGTTGTTCTGTTAAAATACGGTCAGTGCAGTTTATGACACGGCTATACCCACCTCATTGTGTTCCAACTTTCTTCCCATGCTTTCTTCTGTGGTTAAGAAGTCTGACGTGTCCTCATCCATTCAACAGAACAAAAACGAAATAAGAAATGGCTCATTTTTAGGTGACCTATTCTAAAGCCTTGAACCTACAGATACAAAGCAGCATTTGAACCAATCCATTCACGACTTTATGTTTAGTTTCCGTGAGATTTGGAAGATCATTGATAACATGCGTTTAACTTAGCAACATAAAATTGAGCTAAATTTGAAAAATATCTCCACTAGGCCTTTGTTGGAGTAACTTATGAAACGAGTCCTTCCTTTACCCATAGTGCCTTGCTCTCATTAAAAGCCTGGATGCCTCAGTGAAATGGTAGCTACAATGTGTTTTTAACTTCTGAAGGTTTTGATCTGAATGAGACAGACAGACAGGCCTTTCATTTCATGAACATGGCATCACACTTTGAACACAGCAGTGTTTTAGCGTGAGTACTTCATTAACGTGAAGGTTACGCTTTTATCACCTGCGCTGGAGCCGTCAGCGAAGAACAGAACAATAGCGTAGATATAGACAGCCTCGCTGGAAAAGGAAACAACAAAACTGCAAGCTACAGACAGAGTGAAGCATTGAGGCACTGAGCCTCATAACAGCTCTTCAGAGGCTGAGAAGGAAAGCATGGGATCACAATATCACGCATGAGTTGGTCCTGCTGTAAAATATATATATAGGCTACTACTTAATCTCATTGGGTCGAACAGTGAAGATCCTAACTGTTTTGTTGACCACTGGACAGTGACTTACTGTACATGACTGAAAGAGCTAGTAGTCGAGCAAACTGCCCTCAATCTGCTGTCCAACTAGGCTATAGATAATGAAATACCCAACGGTAGGCCTAATAGTTAATAGGGCAAATAAATTTTTCCATTTGATATATATAATTTTAATTTCGTTATAAAATTATATTAAATACTACACCAAAGCCTAACCTTAAATTGATAGTAAGCACATGTTGCTAATTACTTATTTGTGGAATTACACCAAATTTTGACCAAAAACTTGTTTGAACATTTCCACTGCCCTGAACAAAGAGTACAATTAATTCAACAATCCATGGGTCCAAAATGAACTCTTGCCAAACAGCAATTTCCATATAAAAGGACATACCTACAATGATTAATAAGATGCGATGAAATGCTCAATAAGAGGATCAGTGGCTCTCAGTTGGTTTTGATTTAGGATATAATTGGATATCAAATGGCACTGAACACTGTACCAAAAGAAAGTAAAGAAAATAAATCCATCAGTGAAATGTTAATAAATATTATTTTAAAACTCAGCAGCTTTATAATTTGAGTGTTTCTCTTGAACTACAATTAATTGAAAAAATTCAGCTTACAAAATGTAATATTGCAACATATTTAATGTTTTATTAGTTTTAGTGAACCAGGTGTGAATTTAGACATTTGGAAGCCCCAAGTAAAAAAAGGAAAGAGATCTCATATTTAAATCATTGAATATACCAGGATTTTCTCTGAGATTATCCATAATGTTCTGTGATGATAATTGAATTAAGGTAGTCATTAAAATCATTGACATTGATATTTTTACACTGAAAGTTTGTTTAATCTCTAAAAAGTTAAAGAAATGTAATAAAAATAAAAATAAAAATTATTAAAGAAATAATCAGAGAAATAAGCTGTTACATCTTATATTGCATATACCACTCAGATCCATACACAAAATGTTTTCTTTGTTTTTACTTTAGAAATGGTATTTGGTTTTTAACAGAAATTCATCACAGACGTCAAAATATTAAAATAATCACAAGAAATCTCAAATGATTAATGAAATTTCATAAAATATGTCTTAGACTTACCCTTTCAAAATGCTTTCATTCCATTATTTATAATAATATTATTCAATAAAGCTTAAGATGCTTTTTCTATCAAGTGACACATGAATGTAGAGTGTGATTGGACACAAAATATGGTAAACATGCTGTGTTGGACACAAAAGTTTGGTGTAAGTTTTAAAAGCAGGATGAGAGCAGGCACTTTGGGACAAACTGGTTCAAGAACACGTACACAAATACACACTGAATAAGGATTACAAAGTGAGATCACAAAGCTTTTTCTTTTTTGTAGAATAGGTAAGCCATCATCATTACGCTCAGATGACTATAATAATTATTGATCAATTAGCAACAGCTGAACAAATTAAAGTGTGTAACTGGTTACTTCCTAACAACAATTAAGAAAATGAGAAAAAAAAGTGAACTGTTGGTTAGCAGTTTATTGAACTGGCTAGCAATCAAAAAACAATGAAGGTGACTAAACAAGAATGCGGTCACGCTTTATTTTAATGTCCAATTCTGGCTATTAACAAACCATTAACTGTGACTTTTGCCTCTAAACTCCTGATTTGCTGCTTATTAACAGTTAGTATGGTAGTTGTTATGTTTAAGTATTGGGTAGGATTATGGATACAGAATAAGGTTATGTGCTTTATAAGTATGAATATACAGCCAATATATTAATAATATGCATGCTAATAGTGAGAATTGGTCTCTATAAAGTGTTATCCAAAATGCATTGAAAACTTTGGAGTGCACTCGCACTGACATGTTAAGGACAGTTAAAGTTAATTTGTGTAATTTATTCAAAAAAATCTAAGTTTAACAGTTAAGAGCCATTGGAAAGCTGCCTTGCTGAAGAGTGTAAACACTGTGGTGCTTTCGAACTTTGCTCTGCTCGTTTGAACTTCTTGTTAGACCATTAGCATAAATTTGGGGCAAGACTAACTGTTGAATGACCAATAAGTGGGGAAAGTTTGGGAAACAGTCCCGGGAAACAGTGGTGATTGCTTAGCGAAATAATCACACTTTGTAACTGTATGCTATCTTTTGAAGCAGCACACAGAACATTGCAGAAATGTAAGGCCCGGTTTCACAGATGGGGCTTAGACTAAGCCAGGATTAGATCATAATTCAATTAAGACATTTAAACAATTTTTATAAACATGCTTAGGTGTGCATCTTGAGACAAACAAAGGCACTGATATATTTTAAGATCAGTCAATGCAAGTTTCTTTCAGTTGAAACAGCTCAGACTTACATTTTAGTCTATTTTTTGTCTTCTTTTTTTTTTTTTTGAGTATTTGTAAAAGTCAGTCATTGCCTACACCTTGACTAAAAAGACTTTATTTTAATGTGTCCTTGTAACATTTTCTGTAGTAAATTATTAAATTAAAATTAAACAGTAAATTATGCATAATTACAAGCAAATAGCACTACACTAAAACTCTAACCTTAATTGAATAGTAAGTACATGTTTCTAATTACCGGTGTACTGTACTTATTTGTGTAATTACACTGTAACAACAAAAAATGTGACCAAAAACTTGTTTGAACATTTTGACAAAAGGTTCAGTTAATTAAAAAAAACCCGGGTCCAAAATGAACACTTGTCAAGCAAGCAAAGTGAATATTGGCAATTAAATTATATAAATATGTAGCTTGATTTGCTGTCCAAATGCGCACACCACGCCTGTATGAGGGCATACTGATATAACAATACCTTTGTCTAAAACATTAGCTATGAAAATTAAATATGATATAAGCACTATCAAAATTATATGGTTAATCTTTAATTTTTTAAAGATTGTCGGTGTTGATGGCCTTGTGGGCAGCGCAGTAACATACAGCACTTCGGGTGTCACGAGTTCGAGTCCCGGCACGCCGACCTTTCCTGATCCTTTCACTCACTTTGCTTCTTGTTGACCTATACTGTCCTATCTAAATAAAGGCATAAAACGTCATAAATAAACTTTTTTTATTTTTTAAAGATTTATGTCGTCTTTAAAAAATGCCTATTTAAAGTATGGTTGGTCTATTTAAGAGCTTTCAGCTAAATTAAAACAGTAAAAATGTAGAAGAATATATATTTATATACATATCCCAGTTGAAGACCTTTTAAATGCAGACCTTTTTTTTTAAATTGCCAAAAACTCATCACCAAACTCCACTGACTTGTACATACACTATATATGGACAGAAGTATTGGGACATACCCTTCTTTAGAACAGAAAAAGTTACTTCCAAAACTGTGGCAACAAAGATGGAAACACAATTCATGTATTTAAAACACGTATTTCCATCTCGGTCACAACAGTTCTGAAAGTGTCTAAAATGACTGTACCCATATGTACAAGTCATTGGGTTTTGGTGATGAGTTTTTGGCTCAAGGTCTGCATTTAAATTCAGACCATTAGGACTTGGCTTTCTGCAGACCAGTCAAGTTCTTCCACTCTGAATCAATCATTTCTTTTTAACCTTGCCTTAGAGGCATTGTGATGTTAGAATAGAAAAGGGTCCCGTCCAAACAACTGATATAAAATTAGAAGCACACAATTCCCTAGAATATCATATGTTTTAACATTCAACGATTTGTAATGTAATGTGGAAATTACTAAATTAGTCAAACCTGTTCATTAGAAGGGGGTGTCCCACTACTTTTGCCCATATTGTGTATACATATTAAAATATTTTTTAAAATTTTTACCCGTGTGCAATGTGAAGAATAAACCACTGCATCAGAGCAATGATGCTGCTGTTAAGAGACGACTCAAATAAACCAATCAGTGATTTCTCTTTGCAACAATGTAGACTTTTATTTGTGAAAAAGTACAATACCTTGTCCTTACAAATAAGCGTATGAAAGAACTGAAAGAACATTGCAAGGCCATAGGAGGCGTTTCACAGGAGGGAATCTGTGCTGTGACAACAGTGATCCTGGGGCGGCAGCTTTACCGTGACACGAATCCACAGTCAACACAAAACACAGAGTAAGAAAAGTTTGTACAGATTTCAAAAATGAACAAAATCACTCTCCTGCCCCAATAAACCATCATTCGTTTGAAACTCAAATCAATCTTTTATATTTTCACATCCACATCCTCAAAATCAGATCAACAGCGACATGATGACCAACAGTCATTCGAAACGCACCTTTGATTCCACCTTAGGAAAATCCCAGCATATAATAGGAAAACTAAGCTGCTTAAAGCAAATAAAAGTTTCAATAATGTAGTCCGTTTTAATGAATATATATATATACACATGGTAAAAGAATCCTAAATGAACGGCTAGCACTGGTCTCCTCAGAGCATGCTGGGAATACGAGCTACTCCACTCCTAATAACACCCATAATTAATGCCCTGCGAAGACGGCGGAGCGAAACGATGGCGTTTACACTAATCGGAGACTGATTTGGTTCAATTACAGCTGCATTAGTGAGCTCGAATCATCTGGATGAGCTAGCTATGTCCTCCGCTGTGCATTTTCTATGTCAGATTAGTACTGTCATTAGATCACGCGGATTCAGTGCATCTCCACCTACTGAGCACGCTTTGATGCTCATCTACACCTTCAGCTCTGTACAATATGGTGGACTGGTCTCCAACGGACCAACTGTACCCTGGAATACAATTACATGCCTTTTTACTGATTTACAAAGAAAAAAGAAAAAAAAAAAAAAAAAAAAAAAAAGGGGGGAAAAAATGCATAAAGCGTCACTGTCTTTCAGGCCAAAACAGAAGGATGTGATAAGATTCACCAAATCACACGAACACATTAAATCACATTGAGGTTTTTGGGTATGACATCTCTTTTTTTGCATTGTAGGGAGGGAAAGGGCACAGGGAAGTTTGTGGAAGAACAGAGCTGCCCCCTTGTGGAGAGCCGTGTTGCACATGGGCAGGAAACGAAGGGACTTTCACCTCCTGAGTACGAGACTGGCCAAAGATTGAGCCGCTTCTACCTGCTGAGTCTCAGCTTGATAGAGTTCTTGACTACGGCGATGGGGTTGGTCGGGAGGATCGGGACATCCGACAAATCAGCGTTAGAATTTTTCTGCAGAACATAAGACTTCTTATCAATGTTGAAAGCAGTTGTGCTGCTTAAAATAGATATTTTATTAAAACAATAGAGATTAGACATTGTTTGGCTGGTGTTTCGTAAGCTTTCAGTGAGAACAGAAAATTGGCTTGTGTGTGAATAGGATAAAGAGTACAGTGTAATAATCAATTGATCATGTCCTTACCTGGGCAGGCGATATCACCTCTGCTGTGTCCACCACCTGAGAATGACAGGAAACGACATCAGCATTTTGCCTTCTCACATATTCCCTCCATTTATCATTATAACTAGCATACCCTTTTTCAGCATTGGTTTACCGTTAATTCTGTCTCTGTTTTAGAGTCACCCTCTGAAGGAACCACTTCAGCACTTGGCTGGAAAAAAAAAACATGACAAAAACACTGAAATTGAGCGAAGAACAACATGAAGATCACTGCCTCTTCGAGTTCAGGGGATGGATGCAAAGAAGAAAACTTTTGGCACTTTGGCAACAAAAAGAAAGAACAAATAGCCATTACCGCTGGATCCACAGCTACTCGGCCATCAGTTTCACCTGAGGACTCTGCTTCTGGGGTGGAGAGCTGGAAGAGCAGGATTTAATTACACTTTTTAGACACTATCCACACTTTATATGTAACGATAATAATTGGACTGAATAAGAGGGTACAATACAAAATTAACACAATGCTGAAAATAATGCTTAAAAAAATAAACATTTGACACGAGTGTGTTGTCTTTTACCTGCTCGACTTTGGCTTTCTTGGACATCTCATTCTCAAGGGGTGAGGCAGGTCTTTTTATGGCAGGGTCAGCAGATAAACATGGACTGGTATGAGGGTTCTGTTGTACACTGTCCACTTTGGCTTTCTTCTCCGAGTCATGCTGAACGGGTGATGCGGGCCGCTTTCGCGAGGCATTGCTGCTGGAAGTCCCAACATTATCTGGCTTAGTGGTGTCCGCTGGAATGATTAGAAAACAAAATCAGTATTAGCATTAAGTAGCACTAAAAACAAATTACATACACTTTAAAGTTATTTTTAAAATCCAAAAAATGAAAAGTCTGTCATCATACACACCCTCATGTGGAACACAAAAGGGAAAATTTTGAAGAATGTTCATGCTGTTCTTTTCCATTGTCACATTTAAGTCCCTTTTCATTTGCCATGTCACACCAGGGGCCGGATTCACAAACATTCTTAATTCTTATTTTTTAACTTAATGTTCTTGTTTTTCTTAGGATTGTTCTTAAGATAAAATGTACAACTTACACAAATGAGTCATTTTTAAAACGAATCCCAAGCCATTTCAAGTTGACGTCAACATGAAACATAAGCATATTTTCCAGCCACTTGTTGGTCTTTTCTAGTTGGTCTGAATGAAAATGCTAATTAATTCTTGGCCACTAGGTGCCGCTTTTGGAGCAGTAAAATAGCTGTTTCCCTGGTAACGCTGTACACAAAGCAGCACTGCGCTTACAAACGCTGCTTTATCAGGCATTACAGGCTCATGATGAAATTAAAATTAGACCAATCACCGCAGATTACCATCACGCAAAGTAGGGGTTTGAAAAAATGAATCGTTAAACTAATCGTTTTTGGAGTCACTGAGCAAACACGTAAAAATATACGCATATTATTTTTTGACCTTGCATGCATGTCAAGCTGTTGTAAGACTCCCAAAACCAAAATATGAACCTTTCATTACCCATAACAGGGGCACTTTAAATCCCAAATAATAAAAATGATTTAATCAATTTATTGGTTATTTCAAATTAATTGTTATATTTACGCATCCTACAACAACACTAGCTACATATAGTACATAATAGGACTATTAATAGGGATGTGCACGAGTTTTCTGAAGTGACAGTGATGGCTTAATGTTCATTATGATTATTAGAGTAATCTGCAGAAAGCACAAAAAGAATCTTTGAAGTGTGAGTTTTTCAGTGCATCTTGTATTGAGTCAGATAGCTAAAGACTGCCATTTAAGATGTTCTTAAGAACATATTTGAGAACTTAAGAATTTTTCAAGAATTGCACTTAACATTCCTACAAAACTTTGTGGAATTTATCTTAAGATTTTCGTGAATCTGGCCCCAGGTTTGACTTCTGTCGTAAGAAAATACGGTTAAAGTAATAGGAAAAAAAGAGATCTGGACGACTTTCATTAAAATTTTTAAAAAAAAAAAAACATCTTTTGGGAAAAGCAGCATCAACATCCTTCAAAACAATCTTTTTGTGTTTTGTGGAACAGAAAGTCATACAAGTTTGGAACGATGAGGTAAGAGATGATGAAATTTAATTGATTTAATTCAATTAACTATTCCATCAAATGACAAAACTACAGAATAAAAATATCTACTTGAAAGTGACTTAATGACCCCAGTAGACATACCACCTGCCAGGAGCGTGCTTCCTCTCGAAGTGTCTGTTTTTCCCTGCAAATCTGAGGTGTTTGTGGCAGTCCCAGTGGAGCTAGAGTCAGAGAGAGAGGAGGGGAGGAAAAAAAGAAAGAAAAAGGCATGTGTACCAGTATTCCCAAAAGATACGAGTAACAGAAACTTAAGCAAATAACATTAGGGCAACAGGTGACCAGGTGAAAATGGTTTGATGTTTTACCTCTGAGGGCTGGAGGCACGGGCGACCTTGGCAGCTGAATGGCCCGTGGGGGATGGCACTGACATGCTGTTGTCACTGTCAACTGATAGGTCGAGACTGCCATCATTCATTGCACGAACACCGTCAGATGAAAGCTACAGGAAAACAGAGACAAAAACAAGACAGTTAACAAAAAGCAGAATTAGGTCACTACTGAGGCCACGTTTACACGACAACGAAAAATGGAAAAGTTTTTCCCTTGCGTTTTTAAAAAGTTTCAATTATACACGACAACATTTTCAAAATGATTCGCGTTTACACATATCTGCGAAAACAGCCAAAAACGCTGTATTACGTATGCCAAGCCAGTAGGTGGCGCTGTCACCTTGTTCGCAAACAGTACCTTTAGGGAAGTGACGATTATATGTTGTATATGATGCGTCTCCGCTGTTGGTTGTAATATTGGTGAAGTAAATCCACACTTTGCTGAAGCAGCGTTAGCAAACTCTTAAACAGCAACAACAGTACCATGTACTCCTTCACTGTTGTGTGTTTGTTCACGCTTGCCTTTTAAATCAACACGTACTGCGCATATCTACATACCAAACATGTACTACGCACGTGCATGACGTCACCGTTTTCAAAGATTCCAGTATTGGGTGTTTACACGGAAATGATAACGGTGGCATTTTCAAAAACCTGCACTTTGAAACCCGTTTTCAAAAACATGCATTTCAGTCCGCAAAACACCATTGTCATGTAAACGAAGAGGCAAAATTAGGGCTGGACAATATATCGAACGATATGATCATGCGCATCTCGTCAGTTAAGCCGGTTCCATGATTAGCGGTAAATCCCCATCACCTGCTTTCAAATGGAGCTTCAGTTAATACACAGAGCCGTAGTTTACTGACAAGCTACGCTATATCGAGTTCATTATCAAAGGCGATTCATCTTCAATAATGAACTCGATATAGCATAGCTTCTCAGTAAACTACGGCTCTGTGTATTAACTGAAGCTCCATTTGAAAGCAGGTGATGGGGATTTACCACTAATCATGGAACCGGCTTTACTGACGAGATGCGCATGATCATATCGTTCGATATATTGTCCAGCCCTAGGCAAAATGCATAAAAAGTTTCCAGTTTTTGGCTGAAAGCATTGTCGTGTAAACGTCCCCTGAGTGAGAAAGGTCTCATTACTAGTCACGTTACTAGTCACTACAATGACGAAATATCTAAATATCAATAAAACTTTGTTGCGATAATGTATTTAAAATTAAATGTAAAATAAATAAAAAAAATAATAAAGCATTTAAAACACTGGTCCTAAAACCGAGCCACAGAAAGTATTTAAATATTAAAAAAAAAAAACAATAAAATGCTAAAAAATAAAATTCATATAAATTTGCAAGACATTATCTAGACACCTTGAAAACATCACTTATTACTTGAAATCTCTTGTCATAAACTTTTCTTTTACAAAATTGCATAAAATTTCTAGGAACCTGGCACATGCATTTTGTTCTACATTTTGAAACGATTGTTCAGCATATTTGCAAAGTAACAGATGAACACTTGCCTTTCTCTTATTCCTCTGAATAGTCATTTTGGGCAGTAGTTGTTGCAGTTGTTTCCTCTTCACATGCATGGCTGTGATTTTCATATCTTGCTCAAACATTTTACTAGAGATCGCCTGCCGGTAAACTACAGCCATTCAGAGAGAACATGTTGATTAGTGACGTCAACATCCAGAGAACAAAAGCAATGCCAACACTTCCTGTGTGTTCTCTTGCCAAGATAAACCAAATCGTACCGGTGTCTGTGAAGGTCTGGATGTCAAACGTCAGATCCACGTTAAGATTTTCTGATCCCTCCATTTTTTTGAACACAATGCCTATTACCCACATTGTGCTGAACTCCTCCCTGTTTGTACACAAAGGAAAGAGCGAATAGAAAGTCTTCTTATTGCCATCCCTTCCTTTCTTAGGTTGGTTTCAGGCCTTTGTTAAAGTTTAGTAAAAGAAAGGACAAAAGCATCTGAAACTCACTTGTCAGTTCCCTCTTTTGGTCCCGGGAATGACTGTGGATTCACATGAGCGAGTGTGATAAACTCATTCTTCTCCAGGTTTCCCACCAGGATTCGGATCTTTGACTCCACGAGGCCCACCCTGAAAGCCAAACAGCATATTTAGTCCTAGTCCACAACATTTTTAAACAGATGCAGGGGACATGGGCAGAACATGGGTCCGATAAAGCATGTGACAGTGCTGTACTCACCACTCTAAGTGCTGCTTCTCTGCCTGTGCGCTTGCTAGCAACACTATATAATGTTGGGACATAAAAGACAGAACAATGCCATTACATCCTTTAGACGAAGAGTTGTTCAACCAAACCCGGCAAAACCAAAAACACACACCACAACAAAAACACATAACTCAAAAAAAAAAAACAAAATCACTCAACACAGCAGGGATCACTCATATCCAGCCAAGAACACACTTCACACACACTACATGTTTACAACTTCAACAGCAGATTCAAAGGTTCTTTTACAGTAGATCAGAAGCAAGAAAAGATCTAAATGCTGCTCACTTATATCAATCAAGCTGAAATATAATGTTCACCCAAAAAATTAAAACTTTGTCATTTAGTCACCCTCTAGTTGTCCAAACCTCTATACGTTTCTTTTTTCTCTTAAAAACAAAATATATTTTGAAAAATGCTTGTAGCCATTGATATCCATAGTATTTTTTTCCTTACTATGGAAGTCAATGGCTATCAGCAACTGTTTGGTTACCAACATTCTTCAAAATATCTTGAAGAGAGAAACTCATAGAGGTTTGAAACAACTTGAGGGTGAGTACATGACTATTTTAATTTTTGGGTTAACTAGCCCATCTTGATTCCCACTAAAACTTTACAAAATGCACTTATTTGAAGCATAACTTTGTCCTATAAAAGTGACTCAATACAGGTTACTTGTTATTTGAATAGATGGTCTCATGTACAAACTTTCAGCATTGTATTGTTTAAAAAAAAAAATGTGGAATATCTCCTCGTATCTCAAATAGATAAAGAGACCAAAGCAAAAGCAAGATATTCTGTATTTTGCTTTTTAAAAGTTAATGTTTGTGGATGGATTCTTTGTATTTTTCTGCAAAGCAACAGACTTTGGACATTTTTCCCACTCTGATTACATATTAGGGGCTTGTCTCAGACAGAACAGAATGTGATACTGCAAATCAATCATATTTAATCTCTTCTTTGAAACCAGCTAATTGCTACATTATCTTTAAGGAAGAAATAATGTTGATTATGCATTTTGAGCACCATAATGAACTGTTGCTGCATTCTCATGTGGAGTGAGAAGACTGTTGTACAGTGAAGGGTTTTGAGACAGGTTCAAATGAGCTAAGATTGGTTAAAATCTGACCCGGTAAAACCCCCACTAACAAAAAACATAAAAATAAAAACCTTGACTGAAAAAACAAAGCAATGTGTGGTTTTAGACCTCTATTAACCATTAAATATGACCAAAAGTCTTATTTCTTTAGTTTGAATTTGGTTTCTTTTGACTGAAATATTGACTTTAAGCCATTATGATGAACCTCACACCACATTAATTAAAAAAATAAAATAAAATAAACACAGACAGACTAAATGCTAAACACTGACAGAAATCGAAAAACAAAATAAAATTAGAAACACTATGAAAACACAGACTAACAAGAAATACATTGTACAAATTGTGAACTAAAATATTTTATTTTTGAATTGTGTACAAATTAATATAGCACAAGAAAACCAGTAAAACCTTTTTTTTTTAAAAATAGAAAAGCATTTTAAACTTTAAATACCTACCTTTTAAAAATATAAATTTAACCATCTCTAAAAAAAAAGTTGCTTACATTTCAGGCATGCTCTACAATCGTAATGTTAACATTTTAATTTGTCAAAAATATTGTCGTACCATAAAAGCCATTGTGTGCATAAACTGATAGTAAGCAAAATGCTTTTATTTCAAACTGATGACACTGATTACATAAAATAATAATTGTGAAAGGGCTATGAATGTGTGTGGGTGCAGTTTTGAGAAATAAATCTTTATTGAAATGATTCAATCTCACCATGAGTGTCCAACAGGATAAGCAGCTTAATACATACTTGTATTTCTGAAAGAAGTTTGGTGCTTCAAATAGTTTGGACCAATCAGCTTTATTCTGCAATATTTCATCCGTGATCGCAAGACCTGTGAGGAGTTAAACAATTGAAATGTGAGTCAAACACATGTAACATCATTGTCTTTTCAGCTTAAAATGTACCACTCAACCAAAAATGAAATTTCCATCATTATTCCAAATCTGCATGGCTTGGTTTTTAATCAGTGTAACACAAAAGGGTGTGTTGCACACTGTACTTAAAGGACAAAATAAAACAGCACCATGAAAGTAGTTTATACAACCCCTAGATCCATATATGAATGTACCTGAACACAAACGAGATTTAAGAGCTTTTGCAGAGGGGAGGATTCTCCCCACTTTGCCACTTTGAACACTCTAAACGATTACGTAATTGTGCCATCCATAATTGTAATCTCGATTAGAAATTTGATTAATTGTGCAGCCCTATTTTGTGTTACACTGCAGAACGTAAGTCATGCAGGGTAAGAAAATGTAGACATTTCACTTTTGAAATGATTATTTTCATTCTATGAGAATATTCCTAGGGATCTTCAGAACCGAGACTGACCCCGCTTGAACTCTTCCACCATGATGGCCCGAGTAGAAGCGGACACATTGTAAGTGGAGTTTTGTTGAGGGTAAGCTGGTGTGATGAACGACATGAATTAGTACCTACCACTCACTGTTACCTACCAAGAAAAAGAAAAAAAACATTAGCAATGCAATAAATCACAATTCATTCACATACCTGAAGTGAATAATCTAACTGAGACATCACAGGAGAATCACTGTACCTTTTAGTAAAAGACATATTAATGTGGTGTCTACAGAGGCCTGTGCAGAAAGCTTAAATAAGATTTATGTCTAATGAAAATATTTGTATAATATTACATGACAGCAAAATAAGAAAGCAACATTCTGAACATTTACGATATATTCAATATTATTTTAATATAAAATTACCCAGCACCATGAATATTGTGAGGATTTTAATGTGCTTCTTAATTTAATACATTTCCTGACTGCCAGTTTTGTACACATTACCTATATCTAGACTTAAGCAACTAATAAAGGCATTTTAACAAATTATACATAGGTGAAAATTGTTATTTACTAATATATACCAGTATTTATGATAGCGAATGATTACAATGTAGTCTGTGCACGCAGACGCACTTCCAGAAAAATCGGCCGAAAAAAGACCAAAAACGGCCAATTGGAGATCGCGTTTGTTTTAGTAAAAACCGGCCGGTTCTGATTTATGGCCGGTCAACCGGTGCATCCCTAAAAATAAATAAGCAGTTAAATAAATCAATGAATAAGTACCCTGGGATCCCAGACTGGGAGGTTGAGATTACAGTCTTCAGGCTGCTTCAGAAGGACCGGGTTTGGCCATTCCCTGAAAACACAAAATAACTAATAAATGAATCTGAAGAGAACGAGTCTCTGAAAACAAAGACCAGCTGTTTGTATTCATATTCTGTGTAATCTCATTGACCAGTGGTATTGAGGGCAGTTTGAAAAACTCACCACTTCGAGAAAACCAAGAAGAACTTATGGACCAGTGTGGACGCCACAGCATTGGGGTAGAGTTGGCAGGTTCTTGCAACCAACATGGCCCACGATACGCCCCCCAGAAAACCCAGAATATTTGAGTAGATATTATGACCTGTAAGAGATTCAAATCATGTCTTTTATTTCTTAATTTCTGTAAAACTTTGAATTAACCACATAAATGAACGGCCCTGTAATTTTTTTCCCCTTTCAATTTCACATCCTAAGGTCAAATGAAGCATTTATAAAAGCCAAATGGGAATCAAGGATCAACTGTCTTCCAATAAAGTGCAAACATGAGCATGTACTGGTTGTTAGGCAGCAAATGCAAGCCAAACGAATCTCCTGAGGCACAATACTGCAGTGTTGCTTTTCACTGACTGCACTAAAACCCACAAACACAACAGGTCATTTAAGGTCACGGTGGGGTTTGTTTTCACACAAGACCAGCTGTGACATGTTCCACAAACAGAGTACAATGCAAAGTTGACACACAAGCAACTACTCACGTTTGGCCCACATTTTGATGGCTCTTAGAGTCAGTCTGAAATTCTCTATGTTGGGCACCAGGTGAAGAATCTCATCTGTAACTCTGCAACCTGCATGTCAGCAGATAAAAAAAAAAAAAAAAAAAAAAAAAAAAAAAATCAAAAAGTACATAAATCAAGATTACAAGGGCAAAACTTAAACAAAATTTGGGGCTGGGTTGACAATATCAGTTAATCGACTTTAATCAACCTTTATTTTGATGAACTGATACAGATTATTAAATTCCGATATCAGTCTTTTAGTCTCTGCTGTTTTCTGTCGATGCATGGTTTACTAAACATTACTCGTAGTGCAGAGTCCAACTAATAGTCACAGTAAGATTTACAAATTACGACTTTTGACACAAAAGTCTCAGCTTTAAAACAGTCTTTTTTTTTTTTTTTGTAAAACGTAAATAATCCTCATCTTTTCTCTTTACTATTAGTTACAGCACAAAATATACACAAATGAACATCAAGTGTTCTATCTATCATGTTTTGAGAAATCGCTCAATCAATGTTTCAACTGCGGAAAGACGTCAATACATCAGTTTGTAAACAATATCATCCAAGACTGCATTTTTACCTCAGGATAGCCATTTAACGTACATATCTCATTAGTTAGCAAGAAAAAAAATGTTTTGCTAGACATGCACCAGCTTATTGTACATTATAAAAACCTGCAAAGGACCATATATTGTATGCTTAAATTAATCTGTCATAAAACAATTATTAAATATCATTTAAATGTTTGTATTTCAACAATAAATTAGGGTAGAAACAAAAAAACAAAGTTTATTAAAAACTGCCTTTTGAGCAATTTAAAAGTTTGTATGCAACTTTTTTAAGAGTTTATTATATCAAAAAATTCACAGTAATAGAATTTGATGGACTCTTTGATTACCGTTTAAAATAAGGTAATGTACCACCTGACAGGGTTCCCTGTACACTGTACAGATTTGTTTAGAGATTGTTTTTCTTTAGATAAACTGACATGATATATATCCAAACAATTTAATATTGAAACATAATCAAGATCTTGTGAATCAGAATCAATTCTGAAAATGTCAATACTCCGCCCAAACATAATCAATCAATTATGACCAATTACCGTTCAAACTCCGGATGCAGCGAATGTCTAGGTTCTTTAGCAAGCCATCATCTCGCAAATCCAGGTTCTCTGGAATGGCTTGGAGTGCCAGTCGGGCAAACAGTATGTCAATCTACAATCAACATATTACAAAAAAAAATAAAAAATACTTAAAATGACATTAGGAGGAAAAAAATAGCAATTTTGGCATGAACTATTCCTTTATATGTAAGGACATTAAAAAAAAGAAAAAAAAAATTACCTCAATGCCATCAAAAGACAGCTTTATCACTGGTACAAACGCTTCTTCCACCGCCTAGAAGGCATACACAAAAATCAATCATTAAACCTAACAGATATCGCAGGGAAGATGTAGACCATATATGTACACCACTCACAAAAAGCAGCATACCCTCAGGTCTTTGACTTCCTCCTGCTCCTTTAATTTCTCATAGAACGAGGAGAAGAAGTCTGATCTCTCCACATGACGGGGCACAACGCAGAGAGCATCAATATCAGCACCTACACAATTCGGTCAGTGAATGAGATATTGCAGACACACAGAGACCATGTGACGTACACGCATCAATCAATCTAGAACTAGTGTAGAAAATGTACCCTTGGTATGAACTCCAAGTCTGTAGGATCCAAACGTGAAGATTTTTCCACCAACATTATCAATCACTGACGCTGGAATATTCTGTGATTTTATGAATATATATAACAGTTAGTATCTGTGAGCAGTTATTCAGAAGTTTGTGTGTGTATATAACAATTAAAAGGCCAATAAGATACCTTAACTTCACTGACTTCACGGATCCACACCTTAACCAGCGTATTTAGCTTCCCAAGCACTAGGATTCTGTGGGCAAAAGAAACTTAAAAATCTTAAAACGAGCAATATGATGAAGACTAAAGCTGGGTCAAGAGTATGCTGTACACATTTATGGAAAAGTGTGTCCTGAATAATATATTTAACACAAAAAAAAAAAAAAAGGGAATTATGAGATTTCATCTTAAGTGAACATACACTACCTTTCAAAAGTTTAAGACCAGTTAGGTCACTTAATATTTTAGAAAGAAGTCTCTTATGCTTATCAATGCTAGATTTATTTAATAAAAATACATTAAAAATATTATTTTAAGTACAATAGTTTTCAAATAACTTCTGTTTCAGTTTTAATAGACTTAAAAATTTTACAGCAGCCATTACTCCAGTCTTCAGTATCACATGTCAAGAATAATAATTTATTATTATCATTGCTGAAAACAGTTATACTGCTTAATATTGTTTGCGAAAACAACATTTTGTGATAAATTATTAACACCAATCTTTGATGAATGTTTAATATTTCTTGAAAGTTCAATAGAACGGCATTTATTTCAAATTGATTTTTTTTTGTAACACTGTAATATGTCTTTGCTGTCACAAAATGTATCTTTTTTTATGATAAAATTACTGACCCCAAACTTTCGAACAGCAGTGTTACTACTCTGATTTCAGCACATGTTGCCATTATGGTTCCTGTGTGCTATGGTAACTTCTAATATCACCTGGTCAAATAAAAAATATCCTATTTTTCAAACAAAACATGCTTTCTTGGGAATTGCCAAATACTTATAGAATTTTATCTGATTTTAAATTCTTTTACACTTTTGTAAAATCTTAAAAAAGTCACTTTTATTTCTATAGCGCTTTATACAATACAGATTGTGTCAAAGCAGCTTTACAGAGTCAAACAGGAAAATAGTTTGTCGATAATGCATTAGGATAATAAGAGTCAAGTTTTCAGTTTGAGTTCACTGAATCAATCAATGCTTAGTGACACAATCCTCTGGGAAGTGACATCAATTTGGTGGGAAACCCCAAGAAATGGGTTTAATGTACTTTGTGCATGCTCATTAAAAGTAACAGTGACCAACCAGCTGATGATCTCAAACGCAATCTAAGTCTCAAAATGCATAAACCACATAGACGTGTGATCTAGTGAATAGTAAGGCTGTGTTTTGACACAAAATTTCACGATTAAATTCGATTCTCCTTCACAAGCTTGCGATTTGATTCCCAATTCAGAACTGAGGCGCTACAGCAATCTGTCTCTCCAGATTAAACCGCACCAAAATTGACACTTTTTCATTTTAAAAATACCAAAGCACAATGCTTATTGTGATATATTGGATAGGAGGTGCCCTTCAATGTTCCCTCCATTAACTGAAAACAGGCTAGACTAATCAATTCTTGGGATTTAAGAATCGAGATTGATTCGTAAAAATGAGAATCGATTAAAATTGAGATAGATATTTTTTTTTTTTACCAAGCCTTAGTGAATAGTATCTCATTTACCTCCGCTGCAGCTCCAGCTCCTCCTCGAAGACGCCGAAGGGTCGGAGCGTCTCTGTCAGCTTCCGCGTGAGAACCAGATCGGCCTCTTTAGGTTGTGCCAAGCTGATAGGAGACGTGATCCCATAATGCTTTGGGGTCTGCTGGGCTGTTTGCACCTGGCTGCTAATTGGACTGTGAAAAGGTCAAACATGAATCGTCAGACTCAACAGAAACATAACATGATCACAGGAGCTGTTCACATCTCCGTCAAGCTCAAAATTATTATTAATATTATAAATTACTGGAATGTTATGAAAATTCCGCATTCAAACACCTGACCACGGTGATGTCAAAAAATACAAAAATCAAAATAAGTTAAAGAAAGTTAGGAAGCTACCTTTACACGTACTATTAATTCAACACTTTGCGAGAGAATATAGACATCCATTTGTTTTGACTTCTATATTCAAAACGCAGTTTGGTGGAGATATTTCCATGTGAACGAACACTCTGAGGACGAGGTGAACGAATATTTTGAATTACAGACTCTATGACCGTTGTCTTTGGGGCGTTCACACGTGACGCGTCATATTTTAACTGTTTCTGTTGTTTATGTGTCACGCCATATCATGATAAAAATGGTTCAGCTTTTATAAACGCTTTTGTTCCGTTCGACTGCGCCTCGTCTAATGTTAGTTGTTTAGTACACTAGAACGCGTCTTGTGTGAACGCCTCCTTGAAGGGTATTAGTATGTAATAAGTTATTGAACTACATCTATACATCTTTACTAAGTCACATATCTGAACAAAGTTCAGCAGCCACTGAATGATACAGATTTAAAGTCCATAGCGTTATATACAAACCAGCGTGCTTACGATGAGCCCGATTTCTACTTCTGGTGGCCTGTTGGTCATTTTATCTCATTACCTGCTGCACCCTGATAAGTTAATTTCGAAATGAATGCAGTGTAAACTAGTTCAACAACTAAACAGCATCATTAAATGCTTTGATAAACGTGTCGAGTTTGCGACCGATTCGTGACATTAGGCCCAGGACCTCGCGTTTGCTCTGATCACGCACGTCTTCAAACTCCGACGAGATACTTACAAAGGCATTATGAAAATCTCCGGCTTATGAGAAGCTGAGAAGCAGGTTATATTCCGCCATTGCGTTCCAGCCTGTCATGAACTGTTAGGAAGGCAATGAAGTTGTTTCTTTTGTTTGAACCAACATGGCGCTCCAGCAACAGTAACTGCCAATTGGTACAGGAAGTGACGCCATGACGCATCCCTCGCTGACGCTGTCTTGTTTTTCTAACCTATTTTGAAAGAATTCTATTTAAAGGGACAGCAACTAGCTAAAAATCTTATATATATTTCCCAATAACTTTGTCACGAACATTTCAAAACATTTCTCCATATTTTTTTTCTTAATTTTTAAATTTAATTTACTATATTATTTAAAATAACCATTGCTTACGTGTACTGCATAAAGCTAACTGAGGCTTGTTATCATTGCTTCTTTGTTGATTTTGATGTCTTAGCGTCTGCTAAATGACTAAGTGTAAATTACATTTAATATTTTATTCCTTATAGCATAGCTGCACCTTAATATATTTTAATGCTTTTAATTATTTATTTGTTGATTTATTAATTCATAAGAAATCAGTTTGAAATGTAAAATAACTATTTTATACAGCATGAGCATACCATAGAAACATTTAGCATTTCCACAGTATTATTATTTGCCATACTGCCTATATTAGTCCTGTCAAACGATTAATTGCGATTAATCACATCCAAAATAAGTTGTAGTTTACATAATATATGTGTACGTTGTATATTTATTTTGTATATATAAATACACACACATGCATGTATATATTTAAGAATACCAAATTATATATTAACTATAATATATATAAACTAAATAACATGGTCAAATTACAAAGCAAAGATGAGCATGTGATGTGGCCCCTCAGATGACCCCCAGTGGGCAGGTGGATCTTTAATGTGAAAATAATTACTTGTGAATCTTTAAATAGCACCTGTTTTCACTTTAATAGTGTATACAAAAACAGTATGCCATTAAATAAAGATACAGAAACGCATCCTTAATGAAATGAAATATTTTTATTTTACATTTAACTACAATAGCAGAGTGAGCTAATCATCTTCATTGTTCCTGAAGAGGTATTCAGCCTGAAATGGAGTAAAGAGAACATGACACAAAGTAAACACAAATAATTTGTTGTTAAATAGAACACGTGATATGAAGTCTATGAGAAGTGTTACCAAGAAGTCCACAGGGTCATCAGGCTTAACCTTACAGCAGTCCATCAGTCCTTGTATGACAGTAGGCATGACGTATTTCATCAGGTAGTGTCTCATGGGGACAGATCGTGTCTCTAATAGCTCAGTTTCCTGCTTCTTCACCTCAGCCATGTTCCTGTTCTGAAAATATATATCCACAAGCTGAACAATGTATTCGTTAGGCCTCCCGGTTTTCATCCAAAATATCTTAAATTGTGTTCCGAAGATGAACAAAGCTTTTACGGGTTTGGAACGACATGGGGGTAAGTGATTAATGACAAAATTTTCATTTTGGGGTGGAGTATCCCTTTAACTTTCTATTTATCAAAGAATCCTGAAAGAAATTTAAAAATTGCATCAGTTTCCATGAATCCTAAAAAACTGCATCATGATTTCACCCAAAAACAGTTATGCAGCACAACTGTTTTCACTGATAATAGTAAGACATGTTTTTGAACAATGAATCAGCATATTAGAATGATTTTACAAAAATTATGTGACACTGAAGACTGGAGTAAAGATGCTGAAAATTCAGGAATCAATTCCATTTTAAAAGTTATTAAAAAAAGAAGAGAGTTATTTTAAATTGTAGTAATATTTTACAATATTACTTAAATAAAGCCAATGTGAGCATAAGAAACTTTGTTCAAAAACATTATAACAATCTTGCTGACCCCAAACCTTTAAACAATAGTGAATGTGATGTACACATTGACTTAAAGCTATTATTAAACGTGTGTTCACCAAATAGTCATATTTTACAACCAATACATAAATATTACAGGAAAAAAATTCTCCTGGGAGAACTTCACCTTTCTGCTATATTTATGGGTCACCTGTAGTGTTAGGGGGAGAGCAAAGGATTGATGTTTTGTTTTAACATTAGGTCAAATTTACCCATTCCTCTAAAAGAGCAGTCATTTTATCTTTCTCCAGTCTCTGCCTGAGTTCCTTCTCAACTTCCTCCTGTTTCAGTTGCAGGTGCCGTTCATCTTCTTTCCTCTTCCTCTCTTCCTCCATTTCCTCTGGACTCGGACCGTAGTTCTTCGGAGGCCCCACTGTCTTAATGATCTTCTCCACTGTGTCCACATTCTCACAGTCTGAAAATGACAACATGAAAACACTGTTCTCAATAACAGTACTGCCCTGCTTCATAACAATCAGCTTATCTGTCAGTTCATTGAACAATTTGATACAGTACTATTTTCTTATGTGAGAACAAAAGGAAGTGTGATAGTTTGGGTTCTAACCAATGTGTTCAGGGTGGATTTCCAGGTAATCGAAATAGTCAAGCACAGACTCGTCTTCTGCCAAAGTCTCCCTAAATTTCGCAAGACTCTCTGTAAACTCATCTTGAGTGTAATGCATCTCTTCTGCCACATTCTGTGGAAGACTCCGAACACACTCTTTCAGAAACTCATCAGTGGCATCCAGTGAGATGACGAACTCTGTAGATGAAAAGACCTGTGGTGGTTAAGAAGCTGAAGCTGAAAGAGCATCTCAGCGATTATAATTATTTCCCAATGTATCATTATTATTGCCACAACCCTTTATTATGTGAACATTAACAACAAGCATTCAATCATTGTTTTAATTATATTACTAAGATGTTTGGAGACTGCATCATGTTATGTTATTATTATTATTTTTTTTTTTCAACAAAAGAATAGAAATAGGTCTGTATGCAGGTTCTGAGCTTTCTAACCTGGAACCAACACTTTGCTATATTGGGGTATTGTAGATCCCGTATCTTCTACTTCCATGTTTTCATCTGGAAAACATTGCAGAAGTTACAGGTCAATACTTTTTATTTACATTTAGGGGTTTTTGTTTCAAAGAATATAGCTGACCATGGAAAAGCTCTCTAGCCTGTGTGTAGGTCTTTGGGTAACCATCTAGAACATATCCTTGATTTCTGCAAGGCTTGGAGTTTAGCTTCTCTCTTATGATATGCATTACATGTTGATCGTCCAACTGGCCTGTCAGAAAACATAATAAAAACTGGAATAAGTAACACTGATTTGTTCCATATATCTATGCTCGTAAACACCACCATCATACAATAGCATTTCCCCAACAATAACAAACTATGCCTTTAGTCACATAAAAATGGATAATGTCAAAGCATAATTTAATGCATACCATCATTCTGAACCATGTTGTTCTTTAGAGTTTTAAGCTGCGCTTCAGCACCAACGAGCATTTCCTCGTTCTCACTTGTCTTCTCATTTCCCTCAAGCAATTCCTCCTGAAAAACACATACTGTACATTCAAAAGACAACTTCATAGACAGGGGCCAAAAGGTTTGTGCTAGTGGAAATGCTTCTGTTTTCTACAAAGCATTTTTAAGTCCTGCAACTGTCGAAACAATATTTTTAAGACAATATACACTACTGTTCAAATGCTCACCAAGGCTGCATTTATTTGATTAACAATACAAGTAAAAGCAGTAAAACAACTGTTTTCTATTTTAATATATTTAAAAATGCAGTTTATTCATATTATGGCAAAGCTCCATTTTACTTCACTGTCACTTGATCGTTCAGAAATCATTTTAATATGCATATATAAATATTTTGTGCTCAAGAAATAGTCCTAATTATTATCAATAAAATCCCTTGAAATCAATCATTATCAATTAAAAACACATCTAAACAAACCTTTATGTGTACTTGTTAAATAAAAAATCTTACAGAGCCCAATTTTGAAAAGTTATGTAGAAGTTACGCAGATCTCACTCACCAACTGTCTGACTTTCTCGTTGATGGTTTCATTGACATCAATATGATGAAGTTTGTAATATCTGCACAACTTTACTGCAGCTGAGCTTTTCCCAACAGCAGGGGGCCCAAGAAGACAGATTTTTATCGGCTGAAGGAAATTCAGTGCAAAATAGGAGTATGTAAGAATGTTTTGTAAACCTATATTGTTTAAAAATCTCTTCATATTAATAAAAAATGCTAAAAGCTATTAAACAATACAAAAATTATGACCTTATTTCTGATATATCTGATTACACTAGACACAAGCTTCCATCGCAGAGTTATCAAAACTTACCAACAGTTGTCTTGCCTGTTTGTATTCCTCCACCACTTGAAGTATGTTATCAATGATCCCAGATTCACAATCCCAGTGGACGTTTAATCTGTCATTTAAGAAAACAGACTCAGTCCGAAGGTTGACACTGAGGTAAAGCAGGTCAGTTTCCTGTGAAAATACACAACAATCTCATATATTACCTTCATATATTATTTTTCGACATGATGGCAAAATTTACGTTCAGCAAAAAAACTCACTACCGTAATTGCCTTTGTGCCATAGTCATCTTCCTTTGGGATGTTTTCTGTTTTTCCAGACCCCAGGGTAGAGGCAATGGCCTAAGGAAATAGACAGCTGCATGCTCACTAATGATTTTCAGTACTGGTTTCTCATTGCAAAACTAAGTGTGAGCATTACATTCAGTATAACAGAATGCAATCACACAGACGTAAAGATGTGTGATGATGTATTACTTTCACAATGTCTTCAAAAGTGTTCTTGGAATCATCCACAGCGATGAAATAGTGTGTTTTTGGTTTGTGATCAATGATGTTTTGGACCACTCTAAAAATGACAAATGATGAAAAAATATAGGATGAAAATGAAACTAATAGTAAAAGAAAAAAACAACAATCAACAGCAATTTTTCAAACCTTGCAAGGTCGTGGATGTGAATGGCAGGGATGACATTTGTCCCAGGCCCAAAAACAGGAACGCTGCTAAGCTCTCCGAGCCAAGCCGTTTGAGGAGAATGAAGATATTTTAAATTAAATAGTTCAACCAAAAATTTAAATTTGGTTAAAATTTACTGAACCCCAGGCCAAGATGTAAATGAGTTTGTTTCTTCATCAAAATGTAGCGTTACATCACTTGCTCACCAATGGATCCTCTGCAGTGAATGGGTGCCGTCAGAATGAGAGTCCAAACAGCTGATAAAAACATCACAATAATCCACAAATAATCCACACAATTCCAGTTCATCAATTAACATCTGCATTGTGAAAAGCTGCATGTTTGTAAGAAACAAATCCATCAAGGTGTTTTCAATTTAAACTCTTGCTTCTGGCCAAAATATATAAAGTTAAATACATTCCATAATCCATAATAATGCTTCCTCCTGTAAAAACGTACATTCAATGTTGTCTTCTTACATCAAAATTCACAGATATATTTGTTTAGAACTTTTATTGCTTGTAAATGGTGCTTAATTTGAGCATATTTTTCTCAACTTTTTCACTGGAGAAAGCAACATTATGGATAGAGAGATTGTATTTTTGGCTAAAACTACATAATTAAAGCATCTTAACTGTGGATTTGTTTAGTACAAACACGCAGATGTTAATTGATAGATTGGAGTTGTGTGTATTACTTGTGTATTACTGTGATGTTTTTATCAACTGTTTGGACTCTCATTCTGACGGCACCCATTCATCGCAGAGGGTCCATTGGTGAGCAAGTGATTTAATACATTTCTGCATATTTTTCCTGCAATTTTCTTTTGATGAATAAACAAACTCATCTACATCATGGATCACCTGAGGGTGAGTACCGGTAGGTTTTCAGCAAATTTTCATTTCTGGGTGAACTATTCCGTTAAATTTAATTTTAAATTCATATATAGACAATTATGCTGCTCTCGTTTATAGTATTTCAGTACTTTAAAGAAGAAGTGGAAGATGTTCTCTCCCATGCCATACTGCAGTCCTGATGTTACAACATAAGTAGCCAGCTTTGACTTTTTCTGAGAAAAGAAAAACAAAACATGAAGTTTGATTCATACGTTAAGCTATGCTAAGTTTGATTCATATAATAAATGATATGAAATGTCTTCTGATTCTGGATTGATTATTACAGTCTTCCCCAGTTTAAGAACTAGTTTCTCTGTGCTGGTGTGTTCCTTAAAGTTTGGATGTGGTCTTCTTCTTTTGTAGTCATCTTCAGTCAAGGGGATGTCAGGCTCATCTAAGATAAAATCAGAAAATGTAACAAGAGCATGATGTCTGGTCACTGTAATAGTCTGAGACAACTAGTATAATGTTTCTACTTTGTATTAGTTTCTAATACAAATCTTTTGCATTCCAATTTATATAGTAATGAGCTGAACTGAAAAAAAAAAAAAAGAATTTAAAAAAAAAAAAAAAATGTATTTCTAACTTTTTCTTTTACATTTTTCAAATCCTAAAACTCTATTTAAAACAATGGATTTTCAGTGTGGTCTCAAAGTGGAAAAAGCACCACTCACAGGATCAGCTGGTTTGGTCATTGCCCACGTCATGATCGTTGACAGCAGGATGAATGTTTTTGGGGACCCAAAATGTTCAATTTCAGAGTGCAGAGCTATGGTAGTATGATAGATTTGTTTTGAATAAAGAAAAAAACTGACAAGAAATGAAATGGCATTAAGACTGTGCCCCAAAACCTAGCAAGCTGCCATTTTTGGTCTCACTTGAGATACAGCCATAAGTAGTCTGGAAATTTGAGGAATTATTACCTGAAATGGCCCATGTTGCCTCATCTATGAGATCACTGTGTTCAGTGATATTATACACAATAACATCACACTGCATCAGGCACTGCAGGAGCTCCTCTCGACTCAGAGACTGAAATATGAGATGAGATGAGATTTAATGAGCTAGATCTCTAAGTTTTAAGACACATTGTTACCAGGTTGACTTGTTACCAGAGTCAATAACATAAAAAAAAAAAAGATTGTTTCCTTGTCATAAAATGTGACATTATATTACATTATACTGTATTATATTATATTATATTTCATTATACTGTATTATATTATATTATATTATATTATATTATATTATATTATATTATATTATATTATAAAGACGTATTGACCTTGATACGCAGGCATGGTCTGCAGGGTATTCCATGCTATCATTTTTTGTTTACTGATTTCTTTTTCTGCATGTTGGTTGCACGTGACTTTGATTTGGTGGACAAAAGTTTTTCAAATATTAATAATTGTTTAACAAAACTGCTTTAGGCTACTGTTTATTTCTTATTCTCTACTAACGGTAAATAATAAACATAAATAAAAGATTCCAAAACTAGCCTTCATTCTTTAAATGATTTGTTTTCAATGTTACGCTTCCAATAAAATCAAAATGAATTTTAGTTCAGAAATTAAAAACACACACCAATAATACAAAAGAAATGATAAGTGATAAACTAACCCAATATTGATCAGATGTGAAACGTAGTTTTTTTGCTTCTTTATTCGCAACTGTTCCGATTATCTGAAAGCGCGCGGCCTCTGAAGAGAGTTCGTGTTTGTCCTCCTCTTCTCCATCATTGAGCGACTCTCCGACGATACATGAGGACAAGAACTAAACAAAGCTACATTAAACCACACCGTTTATAATATTAATGCAATTCACGTAACGGACTGGTGGTCTCTATTACCTGGGCGATATATTTGGACGAATATGAGTCGATGTTGTTGAGAAAAACTCGTTTGCTGCGGTTTGCCATGTTTGTCTTTTGGTTGCTATGGAGATCTGATCACGCAGCAGCGCACTAATCTCACGATCAACGCAATGTTTATTTTTTTATTTTTTTAAATTATTATTATTATTATGAAAATATTTTAATTATAGGCTCCACAGCTTCCTAAAACAATTGGGTCATACTTATAACGAAGTACATGTTTTTAAACAAATGTAATCGACATGTACATTAAACATTTTATTTTTTTTGAAAAAAGTCAAAATGTAATTCATAGACAGAAAACAAGACCCAACTGACTTATTTTAAGATATTTCACAACTAGCCTAATTTAATGATTGTTTAGGATACTATTAATAATTATATGTACAGGTCCTTCTCAAAAAATTAGCATATTGTGAAAAAGTTCATTATTTTCCATAATGTAATGATAAAAATTTAACTTTCATATATTTTAGATTCATTGCACACCAACTGAAATATTTCAGGTCTTTTATTGTTTTAATACTGATGATTTTGGCATACAGCTCATGAAAAACCCAAAATTCCTATCTCAAAAAATTAGCATATTTCATCCGACCAATAAAAGAAAAGTTTTTTTAATACAAAAAAAGTCAATCTTCAAATAATTATGTTCACTTATGCACTCAATACTTGGTCGGGAATCCTTTTGCAGAAATGACTGCTTCAATGCGGCGTGGCATGGAGGCAATCAGCCTGTGGCACTGCTGAGGTGTTATGGAGGCCCAGGATGCTTCGATAGCGGCCTTAAGCTCATCCAGAGTGTTGGGTCTTGCGTCTCTCAACTTTCTCTTCACAATATCCCACAGATTCTCTATGGGGTTCAGGTCAGGAGAGTTGGCAGGCCAATAGAGCACAGTAATACCATGGTCAGTAAACCATTTACCAGTGGTTTTGGCACTGTGAGCAGGTGCCAGGTCGTGCTGAAAAACGAAATCTTCATCTCCATAAAGCTTTTCAGCAGATGGAAGCATGAAGTGCTCCAAAATCTCCCGATAGCTAGCTGCATTGACCCTGCCCTTGATAAAACACAGTGGACCAACACCAGCAGCTGACATGGCACCCCAGACCATCACTGACTGTGGGTACTTGACACTGGACTTTAGGCATTTTGGCATTTCCTTCTCCCCAGTCTTCCTCCAGACTCTGGCACCTTGATTTCCGAATGACATGCAAAAATTTGCTTTCATCCGAAAAAAAGTACTTTGGACCACTGAGCAACAGTCCAGTGCTGCTTCTCTGTAGCCCAGGTCAGGCGCTTCTGCCGCTGTTTCTGGTTCAAAAGCACACGCCTGTGCACGGTGGCTCTGGATGTTTCTACTCCAGACTCAGTCCACTGCTTCCGCAGGTCCCCCAAGGTCTGGAATCGGTCCTTCTCCACAATCTTCCTCAGGGTCCGGTCACCTCTTCTCGTTGTGCAGCGTTTTTTGCCACACTTTTTCCTTCCCACAGACTTCCCACTGAGGTGCCTTGATACAGCACTCTGGGAACAGCCTATTCGTTCAGAAATTTCTTTCTGTGTCTTACCCTCTCGCTTGAGGGTGTCAATGATGGCCTTCTGGACGGCAGTCTTACCCATGATTGCGGTTTTGAGTAATGAACCAGGCTTTGAGTTTTTAAAAGCCTCAGGATTCTTTTGCAGGTGTTTAGAGTTAATTAGTTGATTCAGATGATTAGGTTAATAGCTCGTTTAGAGAACCTTTTCATGATATGCTAATTTTTTGAGATAGGAATTTTGGGTTTTCATGAGCTGTATGCCAAAATCATCAGTATTAAAACAATAAAAGACCTGAAATATTTCAGTTGGTGTGCAATGAATCTAAAATATATGAAAGTTTAATTTTATCATTACATTATGGAAAATAATGAATAATGATATCACAATATGCTAATTTTTTGAGAAGGACCTGTATTAGTTTAGAGTTTATTAGTATAAAGTTTGGAGATACGATATTGCCTTATACAATTATAAACTAGTTTCTTCTTTTTCTTTATATCCATTGATCCATTCAGAGCTCCGAGTGTAATCTGACTCCTACTAAATACGTTTTCTCTTTGATTTGGAATTCATTATTTTTATAATTTTATCAGCCAACGATCCAGAACACCTAAGAATTATGACAGTTCTTAATACAAGTCTGAATATATCATTCAGATCTGTTCATATGGTGAGGGTCTCCAGGAAGCACCAGGACTGGAGTCTAAAAATACATTTCAGTAATATTTTTATGTCATTAACATGTGTTCCCAGTGTTATCACTCAATCTTGTTATTTCTATTATATAGCGTTGGAAAGAGTAATGCATGCTGTTATTTCACAAATAGGGAAGTCAGCACTCAGCAGGTATGTTTTTTAAGTTATGCATGATATTTGCAGTCTTAGGCTGAAGATACTTTTTGAAAAATCATCTAGAACATTAATATGTCTATGCACTTAAACAGTATTAAAGGAGTCATTTCTATTCATTCAATATTTCCCACAATTTTAGCTCTGTTTATTATTAAACAATTTCATATAAAACATTAACTCCATCAAATATGTCCAAACTGGTAGTTCGTCTTTCATTTTTTCTTTCATAAACAGCCCGGTTACAGTAATTGGCACAAAGCATCTCTTTTTGAAGAAGATAAACATTTCACACTTGCACTCCTTAATCATAAACCCCAAAGAGGAAAAAAAATAATAATAATTTGTACAAAAGAACAATCATTAAATTAAAATAAGACATCCATTACAGTCTGTTTTTTTTGCATTAAAAATACATTAACAAACGGTTGAAAGGTGTGCAAGCAGCAAAAGTATGTGATGATCATGTAAACATGATTGATGTGAAGAAGGCATTAATTATTCTGCGTTCACTTTAAAATTATCAAACTGTGCATATTCAAAAGAGAGAGTTCCTAGAGCAGCCCAGCCATTCTTGGGTTCAAGAACAACAGCGTTCTTCCACAGCGGATAGCCATTCAGCATCCCAGTGGCAAAATATCCCTGCAGTCCAAAACATGCACATTTAAGAACAAAGACAACTGATAGTTAGAAAGCTACGATTTCATGTTTATGTATGCGTTACCTTGACTCTAAGGGTTAAGGTATACCATACACCTTCCCTTGTTCCTGACAGCCCTTCAGCAAGAACTCTCCGTCCACCTTTAACGTGAAAAAAGATTACAATAAAAATAGTTCATTGAGGTATGTACTTAAAGATTGGAAAAATGGACTTCTCATAGCACCGTAAATCCCCAGCGCACACCCATTACATGATCCAACAGCAATTCCAATTTAATAGTTGGTGAGTAGTTTCAAAGCACCATAACAAACTCCATCTTGGCCAGGTTTAGTTCGAAATGACATCATCAAACCCATTCATTCTTCATTTTTGCTTGAAGTACTTTGGGGCTTTTAGTCTTATGGTGCTTTTGGGAAACCCAGCCCAGGTCATTCAGTTCAAAGTTATTATTAGAAGCACAAATCAGGCACCAAAAATGCTCAGATTCTATCAAATCAGTGCACTAGATTTCTTCATCTGAACAACATCGGTGGGCTGCCACAGACACCCTAGTTATGCACAGCTGCACGTAGGATTGTCCAAAAGGCCATGCATGTACAAACCAACTTATTTTATAACCAAAATGCCTGACTACTGTAAAACTGAAAGGCATTCAATGACTCAGAAAAAGGATTAGAGAGTAAAGTTGTGATTTTGATAATCTAGTTCAGTGGTCACCCGACAGATTCGGCCCCGCAAGGCCTGCAGAGTTTAGCTCCAACCCCAATTAAACACCTGAACTAGCTAATAAAGGTCTTACGAGGTATACTTGAAACTTCCATGCAGTAGTGCTGGACCCCGGCCCTCCAGGATCAGGTTTGGTGACCCCTGATCTAGTTTATGTCTGATATTTTTGTTTTAGTTTCTGTAGTATACAAATTCTCCGGCAAGTGGAAATTTGATCTGTTTATAACGATATAACTAAACATAAACAAACTGTTTTCAAAGAAACAGAAATATAAAATGGTTACCTATATCATTTGTGACTTTATAGGTTCCATTTGCACTAATCCAATAAAAGACCCCCTTTGCTTCTCTGACGGACTCTCCACCTTGATCAACCCGGGCCGCCAGGAACACGCCTCCAGTGACGGGAGTTTCGATTAGGACGTCACAGGACACACTGAGGTCTGTCCTAGTTTTTTACATGTGATTAATTGTGAGACAGAATGTCATTTACTGGAATACTGCAGTATTGATTAAAACATCTCTGCAAAATGTACGTTCTCCCATATATTGCTGGCTCAGGAAATATCACAATACCAGCTGTAGTCCCCTATGATGCTGATGGTCTGGTAGGCATCTCTAGCCCAGGTGACCGGCCGTTCGGTGACCACCTGCCGTAAGGTAAAGGCATGCGAACCATTATCAGTGCTATTTCTGAAGTACTCAAACACACCGGTTTGATCAGCAAAAAAAGGGGCCTCAGAGAACGGAGGGTTATCTAAGAACGAAAAAAAAAAAAAGTAGTTGAGTCAGTGCTTCCAATCATTTCCTGTTGACACTAATATCCATTACCTATAGTGAAGTCATCAGAGTAATTCTTTGGAAATGGCTGGGACTTGGGGGGCTCTGGGTAGGCGCCTTTTTGTCCAGTGTTGACTGTTGTGATTGTGTAAACCTCATCGACATCTAGTTTTAAAGTGAACGAACCATTATAGACCTGTGTGGAAACAGGAAGGTTCCTTTACTGCCTTTTCATTCCACAGTGTGTAGAGAAATTAAATATGGAGCAAACTGATCAAAATATACCTTAATAGGACTGCTCCGCTGAAACAGTGTATCGTTTTTGGTCTTAAAATCCAATTTTGAGTACCACACTTGAAGGTCAGTGAGATGTGCCTGAACAAAGATAAAATCACAAGCAAGATAACATTAAGCCTTAAGGTTAAGAAATATCAAGTACAGACAGAACTGCACTTACAAAAGAACCTTTGAGCTGAAATGTGGCTTTCTGAGGGGAGACGTCAAAGTGCGGCAGAGGAGGTCGAATGCATTGAGAGTGACTGTGTGTCTATAAAAAAAGGAAGGGAGGAGTGTTCATAGTGTGCATAGAGATCAAAATCAATGATTCACTAAAACTTGTGACATTCACAAGACACCCACCATGGTTTGAATAACTATTGTGAGGTTCCCTTTACGGTCCGTTAAAGCTACATAACTTCCTCCATGGGTGAGATTCCCTACAGTCTGCAGATAAAACCAGCCTGGCTGTGTAAATTGAGTAGTGTGTGCTAAAGGAAAAAGAAATACAATTGATCAACTCTCATGAAATAACTTGCATTCATTGGCTACAACAACCATTCTCATTCCAACATGCTTGACACGTGAGAACCAATGAGTTTTGTTCTCGCATCAAGCATGTATGGCTGATGTTCCATTTACCATATTTAATATGCTTGATGTATTTGCATTGATCAATCTTTATGCGTGAATAAAACCCTAAATTAGATGTATTCATCATACAAAACAAATGCATCTCTTAAGAAGGCTTGTATTAAACGGCTTAATTCATACAGAATGGACTTTAAACAAAGAGAAAGAAATATCAATAAGAACTTCTTCATTTGTGTTTTGAAGACGAACAAAGTCTTATGTGTTTGGAATGATATGAGGGTGAGTAAATGGAGACAGAATTTCAATTTTGGGGTGAACTATTCCAAAGTCTATAAAAGTCTATTTAATTCTGCTCAGTTCATACTGTATATCTATATTATACCTAGAAAAGAAAGAGAGATGGCAAGAGGCAGTAATTTAGATGCCTAAAAATTGGTAATATACCTGGTAATAATTGGAATATCAAGTAAAATAACACTTTTTGCCAGGCATGATCTGAAACAGTAGGGCAATTCAGGAGAAAATGAAATGGTTGACCCCAAAACTGGCCAGACTGTTAGGAACATGTTACCAGTCATCCATATTGGAGATTCCACTACATAATGTCCACTCCAGGGCTCATCAGCTGTCATCAGCCCATCTCCACCAAAGGACAGATTCTTATAGTAACTTGCTATCAAATTCCAGGATATAGTCCTAAAACAAAGCAGTCCTACTCTGAGCATATTAGCATAAGGATGTATATTGCAGAGAAAGTGACAGGTGTCTGTAAACAGCTCACGAGGTCATTCTGCCGTTCACGTAGTTCTGGTTTAAGATACGAGCCCAGCATCCGGCGCCGATGTCGTCATTGAAGGTGCTGTAATCTTCAGACGACCAAAGCTTCTTCTCCGTTAACAGAGCTTCCTTCACTGTTTTGGTGCCTGGGTAGTGGACACTGTAAAGACTATACTTTAGTACACACAGCTAGTTGGTCAATAATATGGGTTTTAAGGGCAAAGAAACAAACTGCTCACCCTATCACCTCAACAGCATCATTCAGATATGGATCGTCCAGCATGGCAGCTGCAATGGACCAGTCTCCATCTGCAGCAATGATGCCGATATTTGTATAACCAACTCTGTCCAAAGTATCTCTGAGCACCTAGGTGAATGACAGACAGACACATCTTATTGCCAATCTAGTAAGGCTGTTTGAAATGAAGATTACAGAATTAACTCATTTACCTTAATGTAAACTGGATCATATTTTCTTTCATTCCATATCTGAAAAAAGATCAAAAAGAGAAGTTCAAATAAAGTTTCCCTCTAAAACATCACAATTATTTGCACTATTAGCTAGTGCATACATACCCCAATATAATCAATGTCAAGGTTATGATGCTGCTTTGCTCCGTAGATCCATGAAACAACATAGTCAGCAGTAACATTTGGAAAGAAGTAAGGCCATTGGGTTCCTTCTCCAACCCATCCCGGAAATGCCCAAGGAAGACCCAAAATCAAAGCTTTGAATCAAGTCAAATATCTCTCATCGTCTCTAGAGTATTTTTCTGTCGTTCAATATATAAATGGCAAATGGAGTGTGGAGCAATTACCAATCAGCTTGATGTTTGGATTTCTCTTCTTGGCTTCTTTCATAAGCCACCACTCATATCCAAGGAAAAAATTGCCTTCACCCTTACTGTGCATGTGAGAGGGTTCTGTGCCATCTGTCAAACAGACAAATAAATAACCTTTAGTAGCCAGTAGCAACCCAAACATAAAGTGTTAAATTTAAATTGCTGAGACTGGCCACTTTTGACCACATTTTGTTTCAGTCTGAAATGTTTTTAATCTTAATATATTATATATTTTTTTTTACATAACATTTGTTTGTATTTTTCTATTTTAATGTTTTATTTTGCATTAATAAATCCCACACTGCAATAAAAATGGAGAAGGTCCTCACTGCAGAACACAAGATCCAGGGAGTGTGGTTAGATCCAGATCCAACTCCTCCCACCTTACATATACCTAAACCTACCCGTCTCGCCGACCCCTCGTGATCCCTAAACCCGACGCGACCTAAAAGCTCATTTTTTAAAAAACACCCCGTTTTTTTTGGTTTTGACGCACCGCGTAAAAACTATACGACCAATGAGAATGGCGCGTCCACCCCCTGAAGTCCCTAAAACCCTTGGGGGCGCTCACCAAACTCCTGAGCACACATAAACCTACCCTTCTCCACCCCGAAGAAGATGCATCCCTAAACCCAAAGAACTATATGACAAACGCCAGCCCCTTAAGCGCCAAACCTACCCTTCGTCAGCGACCCTCTGTGAATCCCAAAAAAAAAACGCCTGAAAAAACCCGACGCTATCTCCACCCCCCTAAACCTACCCATCTCCACACCCTGATCCCTAAACCCACCAAACTCCACCCCTAAACCTACCCGCCTCCACCCCCTCCAAACCCCCTGATACCTAAACCCTACCCACCAAACTCCACCCCTAAACCTACCCTTCTCCACCCTCTGATCCCTAAACCCACCTATCTCCACCCCTAAACCAACCCGTCTCCACCCCCTGATCCCTAAACCCACCAAACTCCACCCCTAAACCTACCCTTCTCCACCCCCTGATCCCTAAACCCACCAAACTCCACCCCTAAACCAACCCGTCTCCACACTCTGATCCCTAAACCCACCAAACTCCACCCCTAAACCTACCCGCCTCCACCCCCTGATACCTAAACCCACCCAACTCCACCCCTAAACCTACCCGTCTCCACCACCTGATACCTAAACCCACCCAACTCCACCCCTAAACCTACCCGTCTCCACCCCCTGATCCCTAAACCCACCTATCTCCACCCCTAAACTAACACGTCTCCACCCCCTGATCCCTAAACCCACCCAATTCCACCCCTAAACCTACCCGCCTCCACCCCCTTGTACCTGTAGTGCCATATAAAATGCAATAATAGCAACATATTCAGTGCATATGAAACCCTAAAGCCCACCTACTCCTAACCCTGACCACACTGAACCTGCTTATCAGTAAAGAATCCCTGAAGTTCTGAGACAAAACCTAGTTTTGAATATTTATGGACATGTGTTTCCATTCATTTTCTTTTTTTTCCTCCTGCTCCTGTTACCGGATGGGCTTCTTTTGTAAGTTTGCTTGGCTCAGCTAAACAATGGTGGAGTTTATGTAAAACGCCTTTGCCCACAAAGCTGTTTGCACTTCCTGTAAATAGACACTTAGTTTCTTAAAAAAAAAAAAAGGTGTAAACATATAATTTTTTTTTTTTTTTTTTAGTAAAACAATTATTTTGCAATTATTAATTATTATTTCATTTTATGTTTCTGGGGAGTCACGTCACATGAAATTTTACAATCTGAATTAACCTTGCCTTGTCATTAAATGGTCAAATAAATTTGATTTTTGGGGTTTGAAGAGGTCATCGGTATAATATCTCTTCCTGCTTTTTCAGCATATTTGTATCACATGACTCACACCATGTGACTCTGATTCAAAAAATTGATTCTCTGATTTTTTTTTAAATAACCAGTGTATTATTTTCTATGAAATACTACATAATCTTTACAGGCATATCTTTCTTTTGATGAGGTTTTCTTTGAATGAGACTTTAATTGCATTTGAATGTATTATTGAATATATGAATAGATGCAGACAATATAGACAGACACAGTATAGAAAGAGAAACAAAGATAGACACTTTGCATTACCTGTGGTTTGAGCATCGCCTCCTATTTCTACTTTTAGGATGTGCAATGAAGCTCCAAAGTTGGGCTGAATAAAACCAAACCCGCATTAGAACAACACACCCGGTTTTTCAATGCATGTCCACAATTATAAACCACACATCTTAAACTCTCGTGACCCGATACCTTGAACAAGAAATCCAATATATGACTCCGGTACGGTTCTTCATAGTTGACCAGAAGTCGTGAAGTGGCCTGTGAGCGAAAGCAAGTTAGTCACCCGCAACCACCGACACAGCTCTTGCAAAGTGTGACAGTGTGCACATAATTTAGTCAAATGTAAAAAGTTCAAATAACTTACTCCTCCTCCACTTAATCCACCGATTCCATCAAATTCTCTCCCTAATCCAATCCGATCATCTATCACATAAAACTCAGCAGCGCACCCGAGCAGGCAGCAGATGCTGAACAGCAGATTGTGTGTCAGCATGTTGAGACGGGTGTTTGTGTGAAGTTTGTCATGAGGATGTTTAGTTTAGAATTGGCAGATAACGTTAACGTTACTTCCGTGTCATGTGCTCCGACTCAACTTCACGTGAAACGCGTATTAATCTGTCACTATAAGAGAAAATCCCCTCTTCTTGATGCAAACATGCATGGGGTAAAGCGTGATATCATTAACTCAAGGACTACGAATGCAAACATGTACAAAGATTTAATTTGTATTACGTATTCACTGCATTTCTCTCATTCCTGCTAAAAATATCTTCCATCTTCGAATGAAAAACGGAACGAAACGTCACTATACAAATAGCGCCGTGATAGGTCAGTAAAAATATAGCGCTCTGATTGGCCATAGTGTCACTTTGAGACCGCCCCTAGTTACGCGACTCTTGAACGTATCGTGCTCAAATGGCAAATGATTGGCCACTGAACGCGTCGCGGTCACTGAACGCGCCGCGCTCACGTCGAATTTGATTGGTCACTGAACGCGTCATTCTCACATGCGGAAGTGAAAGTGTTTAAATCGTTTATATTTTGTTTCTAAGCTGGTGATTAACTCGTAATAACAGCATATTAAAGACTTTATGAACAGCACCGCCAACATGTCTGTCGAAAACCAGAAACAAACAGTAATGAATCCAGTAAGATTTATTCTACTTAACGTACACTTTTTGCTTATGGGGCAGTGCTTCTATTAACGTAAATGAACTGACAAGTTTAATTTAGACCTCATCTGTTTATCTGTTAATGCTTTATCTATTTTGCAGGGATGAAATCATAAGTGGTTATATCTTGTAGAGCTATAAGGCAGCGTGTCTCATGATTTTAATTTCTGCCCGTAGACGCTTCCTTATGCTGGCACCATCCTGGGCGGACTTCATCCCGGAGAGATGGTGCTCATCCAGGGCAGTATTCCCAGTGACTCAGACAGGTGAGCGATCACGGAGATGAACAGGAAAACATCAGAATCAGTTATGGAAACAAGAGACTGTAAAGCAGCTTTAAAAGACAATAGTGTCATCATTTGACTCAAGTCAACTCCGTGTTGGTTCAAGGAAGGGATCATGGTCATGGAACCGGAAGAAATCATTTCAGTAACAAGCCAATTTCAGCCTTACATAAACAATATTATATCAATAGAATTAAAAGATGATAGAAGCACCAGACTTTCTTTATGGGCATACAATACTATACAATAGTTTAGTTATTTATTTAGTGTCTACTAACAACAGTGTTTTACAGCACACAAAAATGCATCTAGTGTCTACTAACAACAGTGTTTTACAGCACACAAAAATGCATCCCCAGAATTGTCTTTTTTTCTTGAACATCATTAAAACAACAAATGTTAAATTTTTCCATCTCAAATTATACACATTCAAGATTTATTATTATTATTATTCATGTTTGCTAACATTTAAACACTTAAAAAAATGTCTCCTTTGCCTAATCATGGCTAACATTTTATGTATCTTAAATATAGACAATTGATGTATATTATTATGTTTATATTAATTAATTAACTTTCCACTTTTTGCATGACTTAAAGATATGCATTAAAATATGTATTATTATTATTATTATTATTATTATTATTAACAAACAAAATGTTATTTTCTTCATGCAATATATGTCTGATTTCTCATCTCCAGCATGCTCATCTGTAATGCTGTTGTCTCTGTGTGAACCAAACAAAATACTCTTTATAAAATGCTTGTTAAAATTGTTGGTCATGTTGAAAATTGCAAAACAACTGTGGGACAGTACAAAATGTGTGAAAAGTGTAAATAATTTTCACACACACACAAATAAATAAATTAAGTTTATTTCATTCTTTGTTTAGATCATTCATGGATAAAGGACAAAAAAAAACTGTCTTAAACCTTTTAAAAGTTTTAAACTTTTTAAAAGTTGCAAAAATAAATAACGACAGCATGACAAAAAATTGCAAGATGGTTAGCAACCATATAACAAAAACAATAAAGATGAAATTTGTTGGTTAGTGTAAGTTGAAGAAACACCCTGCTCTATATTTATATCACATTTAAATATTTTCCACAGCCAGTCACTCCAGACCGTGATAAACAGTGAAATGTCTTGTAGATTTCAGGTTGATCTGACCTGCGGCAGCAGCATGAAGCCTCGGGCAGACGTGGCCTTTCATTTTAATCCTCGCTTCAAGCGCTCTCCTTACATCACCTGTAACACACTGCAGAAGGAGCGCTGGGGCAAAGAGGAGACCCACTACCTGATGCCCTTCAGACACGGAGCTGCCTTTGAGATCATCATACTCGTGCAGAAAGATTTGTTCAAGGTTACAAACAACTTGAGTTCTATCAGTTTGGCTCTTGTTTACTGGCATCTCTGTCTGTTGTCAACTTTAATCTCATTCTCTTGCTTAAAATGTTACAACATAATTTTTTTCTTTCTTTTTTGAAAGTTAAAGGTTAAGTGTGTAATTTCTGGATGTTGAAATAATTTTTGCTTATTATGCAACAGACATGCTGCAGTCAGGGGAGGAATAAAAAAAAAACGTAATAATGGTATAGAGAGCCATGCAAGCAAAAGCAGATATTGCATTTATGTTCTTTTTTTTTTTTTTGCAGATGAAATAGATGCATTTTAAATACTGCTGCTTTTGTAACTAATGCAGTGTATCCAATATTTCATCCCAAGGATGTGAAGGAGTTTAAATCTGTAATAATCTTGATCTTGAATCGTGTCTTGACCATTATTTTATTTCCAAAATATGATCCAAAATTCCTAGAGGGACATATATGACATATTGGTATTCGCTAACAAAACTTTGTGTTCTTGCAAACGAAAACTGGTGTTGGAAATAATATGAGCTTGGAGAAAGAAAAATCGATTTTCTCAGAAAGAAAGATCGAGTTCTCAGGGGAACACAATACTTTGGTGAGAGATCATGAAAGGTTTGTGAGCCAGTGCAGTGTTTCTTGAGGGAATGCAAGTTTTGTGAGAGTTGAAGTAGAATTTTTCTTCTTATCTTATGTTTTGTCCATCACCTTGTCCTTTTAGGTGCTAAAGATAATTAATTTAGTTATAAGAACAAAATGTCAGTGAGATCTGTGATGTCAGTAAGTCTTTTCCCACTGTGTTTGAACCCACTGTGTTTTTAATGCTTTTAGTTCCTGTAGCTCAAGTGGTAGAGCATTGCGTCAAGCGCAGGTTGGGGGTTCGGTCCCCGGGAAGATATATATAATCTTATATTTATTACATAAATTTAAATTTAAATTTAAATTTAAAATAAATTTAAATTTAAACTTAAACCAAAATGTTTTAAATTAACACACATTAAGAATAAGTCACATTAACAATTAAATTTTCAAAACATTGAGTGTGCACAAAAATAAGTTTTCAAAATGAGTTTGTTTATCCATTAAATGTGCACAAGAGTGAGTGTTCAGAAAAAAAGGTTTGCAAATCTTTACAAATCTGTTTTGTGATGCTGATTGGAGCAGAAATGATACTCTGACTTCAGTTGATCCTCCAATTTCTGATCATTTAATAAGTTACTTCTTGTTGTTATACCGCGTAAGATATAGATTGTTTTCCTCCCTCCAGGTGGCAGTGAATGGCTCTCACCTGCTGGAGTACAGGCACAGGATAGAGCTCAAGAAGGTGGACACGCTGGCCATATCAGGGAAGGTTCAGATTCAAGCCATTGGGTTTATTCCCAGTTCAGTGAGCAAGGTAACTGTTCATCTCTTCAAACTTTAAATGTTTAATAGTACATGATCAGGGCTGTGTTTCCAAAGAGCATCGTAAGCTTAAGTACATTATAGACCCATTTAAACCAATGGAGCTACGATCAACTTTTGATGCTTTTGGGAAACGCAGCCCAGTATGCTTACTGTTTGTTATGATGCATTTTGTGAGACAAACGTGTTCATTTGATATTTTTTAGAGCTCCGTAATGCCTTCAAATGCAGTCGCAAGCAAAAGATCACAGCCTTATGTAAGTGACTATTCTGAGATTGCTTTTTTCTATATATTTAGTATATGCACACTATTGTTTGAGGACAGTAAGATTTTTGTAATGTTTTTAAAAGAAGTTACTTATGCTCACCAAGGCTGCAAATATTAAAACAAAAAAAAATTAAAACAATAAAAAATTTTAAATATTAAAAAAATTTAAAATTAGTTTTGTTTTTTAAAATTATTTAAAATGATGGCAAAGCTGAATTTCAGCATCATTTCTCCAGTCTTCAGTGTCACATGATCCTTCAGAATCCATTCTAACATTTAAGAAACATTTCTTACTTTTACTAATGTTGAAAACTTATTGTGGAAACATTAATATTATTTTTATTATTTTAAGATTCTTTGTTTAATAGCACGTTCAAAAGAACAAAAGTATTCTTTACAGACCTTTTTTTGAACAGTAGTGTATTTCTCTCTCTATATGGTATGCACTCTCTCTAAATGCATGTATGAAACATACAGTACTGTTCAAAAGTTTTACCATTCAGAATTATATATATTGTTAGTGAACTGATGTGTATCTATATTTTGCAGTAAAATAGATAGTTTAGCTGAAGCTGTTTAATTATAACGTTCCCTCCTCTTTCATTTAATAGTCAGTCATGTCGGAGTCAGGTGACACGGTGAGTACATGTTAGGCTGAACAGTTTCCTAAAGGGCAAACATGGGTCAATTGTTTTCACATGCGACACCAGTTTTTTTTGTGGCAGCATCAGTTTTAACTGCAGATAATTCAATTTCAGAATAATTAAAATCAAATTCACTTGGGTGCCTGGACAGAAACCAGGACATTGGCATTATTTGGTCACTTTGACCCTTAAATCAGGTCTTTACAGCAAGCACCTTACTGATTAGAGACCTATAGGTATAGAGTACGAGAAGAAATAGTGTAAGTACATAGTAGTTAAGACCACCTAATATAAAGCTGGACCAAAATTCTGTCATCATTTACTCTGTTAATTTCTTCTGTGGAACATAAAAAGATATTTTAAGAACATGTCTCAGTGTTTATTTGGTCCATACATTGGAAGTCATTGGTAATCGAAACTATTGGTTACCAGCATTCTTCTTTTGTGTTATGCAGAATAAAGTCTTGTTAGCAGTGTTGGGCAGTAACGCATTACTTAGTAACGGGTTACTGTAATTTGATTATTTTTTAGTAACGGGGTAATTTAACATGTTACGCAACCATGTACACAGCAGCCTATGCTTGCTTTAGTTAAAGGGGTTATATAATGCTTTTTTAAAGATCATTATTTTGTGTATTTGGTGTAACAGAATATGTTGACATGCTTTAATGTTCAAAAAACACATTATTTTTCAAATACTGTACATTATTGTAGTTCCTCTATGCCCCGCCTCTCTCAAACATGTCATTTTCTACAAAGTCCCTCCTTCTGACAAACGCAGTCTGCTCTGATTGGCCAACTGACCCAGTGCATTGTGATTGGCTGAACAACGCAAGGAATCGTCGGAAATGTAACGCCCCTTTCCATAATCGCGAGCTTCATCTTTCAAAATAAATGTAAAGACAGTTAATAATGTCCTTAGTTTTACCATCAGATCAAGCCCCAAAGGGGAACAGAGTTGAGTGACAGACACAGTGATGAAGCTCGAATGTGTTTGCAGTACACAAGCCACGGACGGTTAAGACAGCTGACTCCACTGTGTGACCCCGTCTCTCTCTCTCTCTCTCTGTATCTCTCTCACACACACACACACGACGCAAACTCCACATTTGAACAGTCAACAGCAAATACTTAAACTAATAACAAAACATACTTACATTAGCTGATTCAGAAGTGGCAGATTGTCGTAGCAAAGTCAGAATTACCTCCTCTCCAAGGTTCACGAAACGATCGTCCATAAAATGCGTTTCTGTACTTTTGTAAGTAATCTTGAAGATTCCTAAATGCATCTGCTTTCAGAAGGCCAAATAAAGTGCTTTTGCTTTTCGCCTAGAAACACACAGCATCTCCCTGACATGACTGCTTCAACACTAACTGTGTTACTGAAACCACGCCTTCTTTCTTTGCATCAACATTTGGGCGGCATTACGCAAATATTTCCACATCGTGACATAGAGATGTGGGGGGCGTTTGAGTTAGCGGTTTCAGGGGGGTAACTTTGATAAAGAATATCTCTTTGGATTTGAGACTTTAGTCTTTGCAATGTCACAGATCTTCTTTATGCACCAAGAGCTAGTAACACTCCAAAGAGAAAGGAAAGATTGAAATCGCATCATATGACCCCTTTAAAAATAACAGTGTTTTGTGAATGTTAATACTATAATAACAAATACTTATCGGGAGCATTTATGTTGGGATTTCATGTAAAGTTCATGGATGCAGCCACAGAAAAACAGTAACGTAACAAGTAATGTAATTACTTTTGAAATTAAGTCATCAGAACAGTGTCTTGGTTACAGCTTTTCTCTGGGTTTCTTCACTTATCATAAAATCCTTATCTGAAAACTCTAACAAGCAGCTAACAATGCCCTGGGAACCACCTATAACACCCTAACAGCTGGCCTAGCAACACCCTGGCAATCATACAGTATTGCAATGCATTCAGAACACCTTAAAGCTGGAATACACCTTACAACTTGTGCACAGATTTTTGCCCCCGATTTGCCATCTGGATGAGTCGATGCAAATTTTAGGCAGTTGGAGCTTGACAGATTTCACAGAAAATTACATTGTGTATGATTGGCACAGACTCAGCCTATGATTCCATCCAGCTGGAGGATTTCAAGTATGTTTGATATTTTGAGTCAATTTTAGAACAAATATTGTTTTCATTTTTTTCATGCATCTCCTAGTAATGAGGTGCACATTTTAGACGATCTTTTAAAATCTGTCCCGATTTTAAAAGATGTGTAGTGTATACCAGCCTTAAATGACTGCATAGCAATACCATAGCTGGGAATTATTATTGTGGTTGTTGTCTTTGTTGTGCTGAATTTGAAACCATTGTCAGATGTGTTTCTTTTTCGCTCCAGAGTCTTCCATTTAAGAGCAAACTTGCGAAAGGATTGAGTCCAGGAGATTCCATTATGGTGAAGGGGCAGATCTGTGGTTCCCCAGAGAGGTATGAGAAGAAAACAACCATCAGGAATACCACTGGAATATTCTAGATATATAAAATACAATGCTTTTTGTCATTTCTAACCTGTTTAATAATGTATCGATGTCTTCAATATCTTCCTTTATCCCCACAGTTTCGCTGTAAACCTGCGCATCAGTAACTCGGAGGACATTGCTTTTCACTTAAACGCTCGTTTCAAAACGGCTTCCTTCGTTAGAAACTCTTTCCTGTCTGGTTGTTGGGGGGTTCAGGAGACCTCCTTCCACAGCTTTCCCTTTTCACCCGAGCAATACTTTGAGGTAAAAGACCTCGGTTGTCACTAAATGAGAGCATTTGTTGAAATTTAAAGTAAACATGAAATAATTTTTTCTTAATGCACATATAATAGAGAAACTATTTGTCATAATATAACAACATTCTTTAAATCTGAAGTGACTTTCTTGTTAGCTGACGTCACATTAACTGCCTAGAAATTAAGACAATAAAGGGATAGTTCACTCAACAATAGAAATTCCCTCAAGTTGTTGCATACCTGTATGAATTTTTCTTCTGTTGAACACAAAAGGAGAAGAATGCGAGTAACCAAAGTTCCTGGTCTCCATTGGCTTCCATAGTATTTATTTTTTCAATAATATGGAAGTCAATGGGGACTAGCAAATATGTAGTTACCAACACTCTTCAAAATATCATCTTCTGTGTTTAACTCATACAGGTTTGGAACAACTTGGGGGTGGGTAAATTGTGAATATATATATATATATATATATACACACACATACACACACATATTATTTTTTTTTTTTTTATATATATATATATATATATATATATATATATATATATATATATAAAAAATAGCTTTTTAGCCATTATTTGTAATGTAAAATGTTAATTAGTTACAGTTATAGAAGTGTATGTTATAGCAAGGTTATATTTACTTTGTATCATGCTGTAAAAATGTCCAGTGGTTATTTTATTGGTTTTAACAAGGAATGTTTACAGAATGTTAGATTTTTACTGATTCAAATTAGTTAATTATGTGAAAAGTAATACCTGGTGTGGAGACCAGAATCACCATTTTAATTGGCAGCATTCAAATATTTTGTTTAAAACTGAGCCTTTTATGTCAAATAAGTTAAATGACTTACAAATGAAGATTTATGTTGACTTAAGAGAATGATGGCTTGGTTTTAGTGCGTTTCTCTGAAAATTCAGGATGGAGGACAAGACTGGGTTAAATATTTCATCAGTTCCTGCATGTGCATCTAATTCATTCTTGCTGCATATCTGCTGTGACCTCTGACCTCATGTTTCCATGGCAGATGATCATCCTGTGTGAGGCTCAGGAGTATAAAGTGGCAGTAAACGGCTTCCATCAGCTGAATTACAAGCACCGTGTGCAGGATCTAAGCTGTGTGGATGTGATAGAGATTGTGGGAGATCTAGAGCTTAAGGATGTGAAGATTTGGTGAGCAGCTCCAGCTTGATGTCCATTCCCAACATGTTTCCTCAAACCAAGTATATTTAATCAACCCGAGACTCCTGCAGCTGCAAGCGAATCGGAACTATTTTAACTTATTCAAGTTCTCATTTGAATTTGGACTAAAATACTAGACCTGGTGTGGCCTTTCTTCAACTACTTTGTCTAACAGTTAGCACATTTGAACTTTTATTCTGTTTTGTTTGAGTATTAAATTTATTATAATATTGATAAGGTGTGATCTGAATGACAAGTTCCTCTGCATAGGTTTGCTGATTATTAGTTGAGGAGATCTGGAGATGATTTGAACTTGAGACTCCATGACTTCTTGTGTGGAACACGAAAACTAAACATGGTTTCGATGGGTCAAAACAGGTCACAGACCCCGGACATAACAGATGGATGGAAAAAAATACCATCTGGCAGGATGTTAATGGATGTGCAACAGTAATGGTACTGTCTGTCTAGCCATTTGTTTTCCCAATCAATTCTGCTAATTCCAGGCATTTTACACTAAGGGAAAAAACAGGTCTAAAAAACACACCCATCCATAAACCATCTCAATCATGAGTATAATAATTGAAGTCGAGTTTCTTAAAACATTACATTTCAATTTCCTTTCTGCAGGAGATTTAATGTTTACATCAGACAAGGAAATGATTTGCTAATGCAAGGCCTGCACTACTGCATTTGACTTGGTGTGATAGCCTTATAGGAATATCAAATCAATAATCACGTTCACTATTAGGCTCCAGAACTAAAAATAAGCACTTTTTATTTTGTTTACATTTATAGTTAACAACAGAACTATGCAACATTCCAGCAGCCTCAACTGATTTTTGCTACTTCTAGTTTTAAGAATTATCTGGTAGTTTGTGATATATATATATATATATATATATATTTGTGTTTTGTTATATATATATATATATATATATATATATATATATTATTTGTGTTTTGTTCCTCTGATATCTGTTGATCAATGCATTAAAAATAAGCAATATATTGTACATATTGTCAAATAATTATGGTTGTGTTTTGTGAGTTATTACCATTTATACATTACAATAAGGTTCAGTAGTTAACTACTTTAGTTAACATGAACTAAGAATGAACAATAGTTCTTCAGCATTTATTAATCTTAGTTCATGTTAATTTCAACATTTACTAATGCATTATTAAAATCAACAGTTGTGCTTGTTAACAGTTCATGCACTCTGAATTAACATGAACTAACATGTATTATCATTAACTAACATTAAGAAAGAATAAATAACACTGTAATAAATGTATTATTCATAATTAAATACATTAACTAATGGAAGCTTATTGTAAAGTGTTACACATTGAAACCAGATTTAGGAATCTCCTCAGAAACCATTAAGCAATTTCTATCAATTAGAATAACTAAAACATTTCTTTTATCTTATATTTATGAATTTTAATGAGACATGTAAACAAAGACAATCATAAAGGCTTTTTTTCAAAAAGTTGTGAATTTATTAACATCCACAATATTCCACTTTTTTGAGCTTAAAACCAGTTAACTGCTTTTTGGCACATAATCACATGACCATAATGTGTTGGCAACTGGTTTAAATTTGATGCAATATATAACCAAAGCATAATTATCATAGATAATACCACTTATATCATCGACATAACCCCAGAGAGAGATAAAGGCAGTGACGTCGCATTAAAGTTGTAGTCTCTTATCACTGTATGAGCAAACATGTCAGACTTTGGGACAGATGAGTTTGTGAGAGTCTGAATCACAGGCTGTACAAACAGACGAACACTGAAGTGATTCTCTGTCATCTCACCAGCTCAGGTAATACGACTGGAGGACCACAAATGAACAGATCACACAGGAACACTGTTCATATGAAATGATCCCATTTATTGGCTGACTGACAGCTTAAAAAAAAAAAAAAACAGCAAAGCCCACTTCTAGAGCACAACAGTCAACTTTCATAAGTAAAAATCCCATTCACTTTCTCCACAGATTAATTGAATTTGAACCCCAATAGCACATAAACCTTTTAAGAGCCTTTTGAAGTTTTAAGAGATGATATGTGCTGCTGTAAAAAGCATAAGTCTGTGATTTCAAGGTCTTTTTTTAAAGATATTTTTAATAGCTGAATTCCCCTACACCATAATCTTGGACTCCTTGTTACTATGGAAACATAAATCACTGCAAAAGAGCTCAGCAACCATCGACCACTGCAATGCAGCACTGTGAATGACAGAGTCACAATATTCTGTATTGTAATATAAATATAAATAAAATATATTGTTTTATATTGAACTGTAGTTTCTTATTTGATTGTGTCATTCACAATGCTTCATGGGATGAGCAGTTCTTGTCTTGTAACTCTGCAGATTTAAAATATTTTTTCTTTAAATCTGAGTTTAAGATGATTCATATCAGAGCTGGTTGGTTTAGTTTAAGGCTTTGATTTCTTTACTGGAGAACTTTATGAAATCTTTATGGAGAAATTAATGGAAAAAATACTCTGTTGTGCTCTATAGAGCTGCTTTTAAGAAAGGTAATTGTGACTTTTTATCTTACAATTTTAGAATTGCGAGTTCATATCTCATAATTCTAATTTAGAATTCAGATTACAAATTTCTATCTGAAAAGTCTGACTTTTTTCTTAGAATTGTTAGTTAAAAACTTGCAATTGTGAGTGGACATCTCGCAATTCTGATTTTTTTCCACAATTACAAGTTTACATCTCACAATTCTGACTTTATTTTGAAATAAATTTGCAATTGTGAGTTTAAATCTCACAATTTTAGATTTTTTTCTAGAATTGCAAGTTTAAAAATCACACAATTCTCAGTTTTTTCCTCAGAATTCTGATTGTACATCTCACAATTCTGATTTTTTTCTGAGTTTCTCAGAATTGCACTTTATTTTCCCCACAATTATGACTTTATTCTTAGAATTGTTATAAATGTGCAATTGTGAGTTTATATGACAATTCTGACTTTTTTTAGAATTGCGAGATTATCTCATAATTCTTTTTTCTTAGAATTGTTCGTTATAAACTTGCAATTGTGAGTTTACATAGAATTACAAGTTTAAATCTCACAATTCTAAGTTTTGTTCCTCAGAATTCCGATTTAGTATTTCACAATTCTAAATTTCTCAAAGTTGCTAGTTTGTATCTCACAATTTTGACTTTTTTTTCTCAGAATTCTGAGTTTACATCTTTACAGTTTTTTTTTCTCACATTTTTAGACACCTGACCTGACCACATGCACATGCAGAATTCTGAGGGAAAAAAAGTCAGAATTGTGAGATCTATTCTCGCAATTGCAAAGAAAACTCACAATTCTGAGAAAAAAGTCCAAATTGTGAGATACAAAGTCACAGTTGCAAGAAAAAAGTCAGAGAAAGGGTCGCAGTTACCTTTTTTAAATATCTTTATTCGGTAGTGGAAATAAGCTACAATAAAAGAAAAAAAATATATAGCTTGGGTAATAACAGAGCTGGAAGACTAGCTTTGGTCCTCACTTCAGAAATTGTTCGGGGCAGCTACCTCCATTACATATCAGAAACGTCCAGCAGAGGCTGTTATGTGTGTGTAAAGTACCGTATGGCTTGTGGTCTAGTTCAGCAGGACCGCATTAAAAACAGCTCACACTGAACTCAGCTTCACCAAACCCCGCACAGAGTCTTCATGGAGTGAGTCCTGGCTGGCGGGGTCGAAGAGCTGCGCCGGGTGAACGTTGTGACCCAGGTGGGTGGCGCAGGGCAGGGCTGCGGTCGGGGAGGGCGTCTCCTCCGGACTGATGAAATGTTGATGGTGTGGGTGATGGTGACAGTGGATCTCAGAGTCTCGCAGGGCCATCAGCTCTCCTCCACAGCTGAGGCCTGGGATAGAGGAGGGCAGCGAGGCCTGAGAGGGGCCCAGAGTGGAGCACGGCCCACCCAGAGAGGTCTTGGCCTGGAGAGGCGCGCCTCCGCCCAGAATGATGGGCTGACTGTGAAGCAGCGGGTTGGTGGCGGCCTGCAAAACGAATTTGGTGCTCTGAATGCACTGGTCTTGAGCACACTGGGAGGAAGGACGAAGGACAGAGAGAAAAGGGAAAGCCGGGAGGAAGTCAGACCCAACAAAGAATAAAATGTTACAGAAAAACACGTCACAGGGCTCCATACTGCTGCTGACTGTTGTGCTTGTTTGTGATTACTACAGTTTTCACCTGGCAGTTGATAGAGCATTATTGGTCACCAGCATATGTTGTGTTTTAGATGCTGGCAAGGTTTTGTTCCTGGTCATGTCAAGCAACCTGTCCATGCTGGCATCCGTGTTATTTAAACTGATAAAAGTCGCTATAGACTAAATCCACTGCAAAACGCATAAATATAAATAATAAGATAAATGCATAAATGTAAATGTAATGTAAATGTTAAAAACATTCTAAGTGACAAATGAATTTGTGCAAAAATGGGTATCTATGTACTAATGGCAATTGCATTTTGAATTCTTTTCACAAATGTGTAGGGTTTTCTGTTGTTTTGGAGCCCTGGCTCAGATAAGACCAGTTTCTGGTGGTTAGAATGACAAAACAATTATTAGAAGGTTAAGATTATAAAGGTTAGAGAGTGTGTTGATCAAAAGTATAAAGAAAGACAGAAAAAGAAGTTAGGCGTTAGTAATATCTGGGTAAATGTCACCAAACCTGTAAAGAACACATTGAGGACATATTTCACTTTTCTTAATGGAAAAAGCCATTTTTGGGCTATTAAGATGAATGTTATTTTCATGAAAATTAAGCACACCCATTCTCCTATTGTAAAACAATATGTAATTTAAATTGTTAAGCTGTTAAGGCAATTTAAATATATATTATATATACTGTGAAATATTACTAAATATTATTATTATTATCAAAATAACTTTTAACTTATTGTAATATATATTAAAATGTAATTTATTCCTGAATATGAATTTTCAGCAGCCATTTCTCCAGTCTTCAGTGTCACATGAATCTTCAGAAATCATTGACTCATTTAACATTTCTTATCAAGTTTTTTTTTTTTTTTTTTTTTTTGATGAAAAGAAATAATAAAAAAAAAACCCAGCATAAAAGTCTTCACTGCCATTTTTGACCACTTTAATGCAATATCAATATAGGATTTAAAATGAATATAAATATATGAAATTAATGCTTATTTATCATGAAAAAAAAGAATGTTCTATACATTAGGCTTTATTTTCATTCTTCGTGTAGAATGAAAATAATGTATTTGTTCATTTGTTTAAGGTGAAATGTGACCTGAAAACTTCTGTGTGAGATACATCCATCTAACCTAATGGATTGGTGAATCGTTCTATAGAAATATTATGTTAAGTAATGTCACAAAGATTTTAGAACCTATTTGAAAGCTTACATAACACAATCATCACTTAAAAACAAAAAAACATCTGGATCCCTCAAGGGACTGAATAATTGGCATCAAATCAGCGGCTGATGTGTTTCGCAGAAGCTGATGAAACTGAATCCAGACAGTGAGCATCAGTATTCATGAGAGCTGATCTGTTCACACAGCCCACGTCGTCTCCCAATCACATAAACACTGCTGAGAGAATGACATCACTGATCACGTCTGTGCCAACAACACAGGTGTGTCACATCCATCAGTGTGTTCAACAAATCATGACAACTTGGGTAGAAAATGTTAGAAACTACAAAAAGTGAATTTAGAAAGAAAAAAAACAATTCGAAAACATTTAGTATTATTATTATACCACTCAAAATTATTATTTTTAAACAATTCATACTTCGATTCAGCAAGGACACATTAAATTGATCAAAAGTGGCCGGAAAGACTAAATTATATATATATATATATATATATATATATATATATATATATAATGCAAATAAATGCTGATCATATGATCTTTCTATGCATCAAAGAAACCTGGGTACACAGTTTCCAAAAAACAAAAAAAAAACAAAATAATAATAAATAAATTAAGCAGCACAACAAATTAATAATAAGAATTGTCTCTTGAGCATCAAATCAGCATATTAGAATAGTTTCTGAAAGATCATGTGACACTAGAATAGATTTATGGAGTAATGGCTGCTCAAAATTACATTTTAAAATATATTAATATATATAAAAAAAGTAATTATATTTCACAATATTACAGTTTTACTGTTTTATTGATTGATTAATCTAGCTTTGGGGAGTATGAGACTTCTTTAAAAGCATCCAAAAATCTTTCCGACCCCCAAACATTTGAATAGTAGTGTACTTTTTTTATTATTAAAAAAAGAATATGCATTTTTATTGCGTCCTCCTTTATCGACAGCAGCATTCCGTCTGGGAAATTTGTGCAAAACTCTGAATTCCGGATTTGCAGTGTGTGTCGCAGACTTCTGGACTCCACTATATAGTTCAAATCACTGTTTAACCTTGAAGTGCTTTGAACATAAATGGCTTCATTATAACGGCTCAAGTACAACAGACCGGACACACACACACACACACACACACTCGGTGAGAGGGCAGAGTACAGCCGTCTTACCATGTGACTCTGGACTTGATTGGAGGGGCAGGCGCCGGTGCCGTTTGTCTGGGCTGCAGGCTGCGGAGTGTCTGGTTGGATAAAACCTCTTCTGTCAATCAAACTGCAAAGAGAAAGAAGTGGATGATAGATTCCAAACATGAGTCAGGGAATGTGGGTGTGGGAGGCGGAGAGAAGAGGATCCGTGCGTGTGTGTGTGTGTGTGTGTGCGCACGGAGTCCTCCTCCAACCCAACATGCCCACACACAGAGCAGATGGCAGCCAGTGATGCTGTTCCCACTTCTGCTTTGTGTTCCTGGCTCCATGAGAAAGTCATTAATGGCGTGCTGAACTCTTGTGTGGGTGTGTGAGCAGGTTTTGACGTCAGCAAGCCTCCTCTGAAGCGATTCAGGAACGTTCCTCGGTTATCTAAGATATTCCCGGAGTGAGAATGCTGATTGGTTTGTGCCTGAATGAGTGAGAAACCTGCTGAGGTCACCAGTCTTTCTACAGGATCAGCATGGATCTCTTGGCTGATAACGTGCCTAGATAATGATTTTCTGAGGAAGCTGATTAATATCTTATTTGAAATGGACTTTTTCTGTGGACTGCAATTAAATTCTCTGATTCAGAGTTATGAATGATGTAAAGGACAAAGCTTTGTTGGGCAAACAGAGGGCAATTTTTTTCGATTTTTACTGGAGGTTTAGATTACTTTTCTGTATGCATACAAGATAACCTGCTACATTTGTCAAAATGTGCATTATACCAACAAGTGCAGACTACATAAGATTATTTGCTTAAATTAAGTAATGAACTTAAGTGTGATTAACATATTTCATATTTTTGCTAGAGACATGAAAGGAACAGTTCACCCAAAAAAGAAAATTCTGTCATCATTACTCACCCTCGTTTCATTCCAAACCCGTTAGATTTGAATTCATCTTCCAAACACAAATTCTAATATTTTTAATGAAACCTGAATGATTTCTGCTCCTCTGACGAAAGTCCATTTCACCTTCAAAAAGTTAATAAAGACGTTGTAGAAGTAATTTATTCATGTGACCTCACTGGTTCTTACATGTCCAGCAAGCGTGTTTGAGCCTTCCTCTGCCATATTTGATGAGCTCTATGTATGTGTGTTGATCAGTGTTTATAAATGAATGAAAGCCTAGCTTAAAACAGATTTATATAAACGTAAATCAATCGTTACTTCTCAGAAGACAGAATATTGAACTGCTTAATTCATATGGATTACTTTAACAATTTCTTTATGAATATTTTAAAGCTTAAATGTTTAATTTTGAAAAAGACAGAAAATATCTTTGTTAGTCTTAAGGTTTTTAACAACATGAGGACAAGTAATCGCAAAGTAAATCGCACATCATGAGTGTTGAGGAAAAAGTGTGCAATGGCTTTTTGGATTTTTTGGACTTTGACTTTGTTGACACAAAAATTGGCAAAACAGACTTGCATTCAAGAACCTGAGGTACATCTGAGCACAGTCTTAAAGGTGGCCTCTTTTAACACGAAAGCAGCCATCCAGAACATCCTAGAAACCAATCAGCAAAGTCCTGGCAAGCATCTATAACAACATAATTTTGCATTAAGGCGGTGAGTTTTGAACAAGAAATCACCATTCAAATTCTCTAACAATTTAGTAATCTATCTATCACCTATCAACATTTATTAAAAATTGTTTATTTTTAAAAGTATCAAAACCGTTACATTTAGGGATCCACCTATTTAAAAATTCCAACAAGCCAATAATTACATTTACATTTAGTCATTTAACTGATGCTTTTATCCAAAGCGACTTCCAAATTAGGACAATGGAAATTCAAATGCAAAATCAACAAAAGAGCAATGATATGAAAGTGCTATAACAAGTCTCAGTTAGCTTAACGCAGTACACATAGCAAGGTTTTTTATTACTATATAATAAAAAGAAAACAGATAGAATAGAAAACAAATAGAGCAAGCTAGTGTTTAAGGCCTTTTTTGCTTTTTGCTAATTGTATAATAAATAAAAAGAAAACAAATAGATATAATACAAATAGATTAGAAAAGCTAGTGTTATTTTTTATTTTTTATACAGAATAGAATTAGAATAGAGAGCGCTAGAGTTAGAGAGTCAAATAAAGATGGAAGAGATGTATTTTTAGCCGATTTTTGAAGATGGCTAAGGATTCAACTGCTTGGATTGAGCTGGGCAGGTCATTCCAGGAGGGAACATTTCATTTAAAATAATTCATTAATTAATTAATTACTTTCACATCATGGCCGATAACTAGTATTTGTCCAGTATTAAAATTATAGAAGGTTTTGATAAAATTAAAATAGCCTATAATCTGTTAGATTAGGCATCACAACATTTAACTGAGATTTAACCGTTTATGAACTTGTTTATTCAATATAAAATGTTGCTTAGATGAGTTACTTTTGCAGTGTTATTTCCAGTTATTTTCAAGATTGTAATTGGGCATCATGGGTACAACAATATAGAATATTAGCGATTGAGAAGTTTATCCCGTTTAAATGAAGGTAGTACGCAGTATACAGTACATACTGTGCAGTATGCAGCACTGTGTTCCATCTGAACAGACATCGAACAAGACACAACCACAAATCTGCTGCATTCACCTCGGTGGCAGAGGTCCACACAGCGCAGCGCAGCAGTTGGTGATGAAGTTTCCGTAGCTGTAGGGGTTGTAGTTGCCTTTGCCTCGTTTGGATGACCATGAACCTTTGATCTGAAACAGTGATGTGACCGTTGAGAACTACAGTGGCTGAGAGGGACAAGCTGCCAACATCAACGAGACGCTCCGAGACGACAGGCTGCCTTAATAAACCCAGTGATGAACCAGGGTGAGGGTGGAAAAGAGTTTTAGCTTGATTCTATTTTGCGTTACGGTGAGAAACACCTGCAAACATACTGATCTTCAAAGCCAGTCTTTTGAAGTGCTCATTAATTGTCTTCCTGTTACGACTTGTCAGACTTTACGAGCGTCTCTTTTGATCTTGGCTCACAGTCTTAGACCCCGAGGGACAAATTTAAATAAACTTTGTATGCAGGGTGCAAAATGAACCTGCGGTCAGGTGATTTGAGGAAATGTACTGCTCATAAAGATTTCTTAATGGCTGTGAAATATATATTTTTGTTCTTTTAAAAATGGAATTACATACTGTATGTTTATTTATTGCATATTTATAAAAAGCAAATAATATTCTATATACTGAGCTGATATTCAGAATTTCTGCAAAAAAAAAAAAAAAAAAAAACATAAAATAAAATAGCTTCACATACGTTCAAAAGCTTAGGGGTCGGGAAGATTATTATTTTTTCCCCCAAAAAATATTTTTATTCAGCAAAAATTCATTATACTGATAAAAAGTGACTAAATTGTGTTTTAAATCAAATCAGTTCTTGTGAATTTATAATAATCCTGAACAACAACAACAATTAAGCAGAACAAGCATTTTTCAACTGTGATAACTAGAAGAAATGTTTCTTGAGCACAGAAGCAGCATATCAGAAAGACTTCTGAAAAATTCTATACTAATGGCTGCCATCACAGGAATTAAATATATTTGAAAATATATTAAAATATAAAAAGGTTATTTTAAATTGCAATAATATTTAATAATCAACAAAAATGCAGCATTGCTATAATATTGAAAAAAATCTTCTCAACCCCAAACTTTTGAATGGTAGTGTGTGCATAGTATATTACATACAGTCCTGGGTGAATTATTATAAAACAATCTCAATTACCACATCAGGTCACATTCATTAGTTAATGAATACTGTATTAATATTCTAAGAGTTACATTGTAACAGTGAAAGGGAGGTACTCACGTCTTCATTGGTGGTCTGATTGGAGCTGATCAGGTAGGTATGGAATCCTGACAGTCCCACGATGGACCAGACGGAGAAAAAGCACACCACCACTTCCAGAACAGTACAACCGTCAAGGAAAATACAAATCTATACATGTATTACTGCATGCACTTATTGTAAGAGCTGCCTGACAGCTTCAGAAAAAGGACTCAAGTATGCTAGAGTTACATCTCTTTTTTTATGTTTTTTGCATCATTCCATCACTGCAATCCAGACACCAGAATCGCATCTTTAAAATGCTGAAAGTGCGCTCGACTACACCACACTTCTGGATATGCGCCCGGTTAAAGCTCTGTTCTTTGTCATTTGATGAATCACTGCTGCCAGAAAATTAATAGAAAATGTACACAAACCTTTAAAAGACAAAAATCTTTTGGCTGCACAACTAAATTATTTATTTAAAAAACATATTTAGATATTTTAACTAAAAAAACAAGTCAAAAATACTGATTAAGAAAACAATTTAGTTTGTACCTTGCAAAGCAGGTATTTGCTGACTTGTGTTGGCTTGCTTACTTATGGGAGTAAGTCTATCATGAAGCAATAAATGATGCATGACAAGCTAATAATTGACCGTGAGCAGGACGCCGGTCTCACTAATGAACACGACAGTGAATACAAATCACTCTACTGCATATTTCTGCAATCAGACAGAAGATCTTTCCTCGCCGTTTTCCTTCTCAAGCCAGTCTCAGATATGCAAAGACTTCCCACAGTCCATATTTAATAACATATTTCTTTCCATTGAAAAAGAGGGATACAGACACATAGCAATGAAGATGTAGAGAAAGTCAGTGTGGGCTGCTTTTCTGCAATTATGTTCCAGAGGTTTGAAAACCAGAAATAGACTCCTATTGCACAGCCTCTTCCCACACACACTTTAGTGAAAGGATATCTAGCAGGGCTGTCTTTGAGAGCACTAAGAAAGCCAGTCCTGTTGGATCCTGCAGGAAAAGCACTGGTTATGTAACAAAGAAACGCTGTCACAGAAACATGAAACACTAGTCTCAAATGAAAACGCAGGCAGCATATTGAGCAAAGAATCACTGGAATTAGAAATTAACCAGCTGCTGTCTTACAGATGTTTGCAGGATCTCGAAATCCTAGAGTTTTATGGAATTCATGGATGCCACATTAGCAGCTATCGTTAAGAAAACGTGTGAGCATTCCTTGTCTCTTTGTTTAAAAAGTATATTTATTATGGCAAAAGTATACTCCAAAACAACATACTTTAGTGTGAACTAGTTACTTCTGTCTTATGCTTAAAGTATACTGTTTAATGCAGCCTACTTACAAGCATTTACGGTAAATTAAAATTAACCTGTATGTCATTTATTTACATGTGTTTGTAATTACACATTTGTGATGATAAAGTTGCAGTTTAGTATATTTAAAATGTAATATATATATATATATATATATATATATATATATATAGCTTTAAGTCACCTTTCAAGTCAAGTCACCTTTATTTATATAGTGCTTTTAATAATACAGATTGTGTCAAAACAGCTTTACAGTATTAAACAAGAAAATTGTGTGTCGGTAATGCAAGAGGACGATAGTAAACACTCAATTTTCAGTTAAATACTTAAAAGTTCATTATGGATTCAGTGATGTCATCATCCAGCTCAGTTCAGTTCAAATAGTATCTGTGCAATCAAGTCGACAATAATACCAGAATTTAAGTTTTACTTTAGTTTTGTCAGTCAACACAATCAAAATAAGGGCCAGATTTACTAAACAGAAAAAATCAGATTTAAAGCAAATTCTGCCTATAAAACTCATCCTATGAGAAAATTCTGTGGGTGATTTACTGACAATGCGCACATTAAAGAACACAGACAGAACCAATTCATTTCCATAATGACCAGCGCAATCTATCAAGAGCAGCGCAAATTACCTCCTGCTTTAAGACATGCTTTTTAGGGCATTAAATAATGGCGCAAATACCAGTAATTTGATGAGCACAAACATTAGTAAATCAAATTGCGTAATTAATTTAAATACTCTCCTGCCATAAATGTTGCATCTGAAAGGGAGTCTCAAAAATAACTGTTCACGCCTTTTCAGCGCTAATTCTTCACTGCACGTCTTCAGTAAATCCTGACAGTACTATTTAAACATCAAAAGATGGTTTGCGCTGGTGCAAGATGTTAGTAAATCTGGCCCTGGTCCTGAAGTCCACTATCATTTCCAGTGTTTTGAGCATGTTGAGCTCCAGGTTGTTAAGACTGCACCAGACAGCCAGCTGTTTAACCTCCTGTCTGTAAGCAGGCTCGTCACCATCCTGGATGGGGCCAATGACTGTAGTGTCATCCGCAAACTTCAGGAGCTTGACAGAGGGGTCTTTAGATGTGCAGTCGTTGGTGTACAGGGAGAAAAGCAGTGGGGAGAGAACACAACCCTGAGGGGCACCAGTGCTGGTGGTGCAGCAGTTGGACGTGAATTTACCAATTCTCACTAGCTGTTGCCTATCTGTCAGAAAGCTGGTGATCTACTGACAGATAGAGCTTTGGACAGAGAGCTGTGTTAGTTTGGTCTGGAGGAGTGTTGGGATGATGGTGTTGAAAGCGGAGCTAAAGCCCATAAACAGGATCCTCACATAAGTACCTGTTTTGTACAGATGTTGCAGGATGAAGTGCAGTCCCATGTTGACTACATCATCCACGTACCTGTTTGCTCGGTAAGCAAACTGCAGGGGGTCCAGTGATGTCCTTCAGATAAGCCAACACCAACCTCTCAAATGTCTTCATGACCAAAGACGTTAGAGCCACAGGTAGAGCGTTTGAAGCAGGCAGGGACTTCGCACAGCTCCAGTGATATGCTGAAGATCTGTGAGAAGAGGCCAGCTGGTCAGCACAGGTTTTCAGACATGCTGGTGTCACACCATCTGAGCCTGGTGCCTTTCTTCTCTTGTTCTTTATGAAGACCTGCCGCACATCATCTTCACTGATCTGAAGTGCAGGACTGTGTGGAGAGATGTTCAGAGCGGGTGTAGGGTGTTAGACTTGGAGTCAAATCTACAGTAAAACTCATTCAAGTCTTCACCAAGTTGTTGATTGGCCTCAGTGCAGGGAGATGGTATCTTGTAGTTGGTGATTTCTTTTAGGCCTTTCCACACTGATGCAGGGTCATTGGCAGAAAACTAGTGTTCTAGCTTTTTAGGGTAGTTCCTCTTAACCACTATAATTTCCTTATTCGATGTGTTTCTGGCCTGATCGTACAAGACTCTGTCCTCCTTTCTGTAGGTGTCCTCTTTAGCCTGACAAAGATGGCTGAGTTTTGCTGTAAACCATGGCTTATCATTGTTGAATGTTAAATGAGTCCTGGTAGGGATGCACGTCTTCACAGAAACTGATATATGATGTTACAGTCTCTGTGAGTTTGTCCAGATTGGTGGTAGCAGTTTCAAAAACACTCCAATCAGTGAGGTCGAAACAGTTTCATTGCTCCATCTCTTTACAGTCTTTACTACAGGTTTAACAGATTTAATTTTTTGCCTGTAAGTCGATATAAGAGAGTCCTACAGCTGCTCTGGGGATGGAGCAATATGCATCCTTTATTGTGGAGTAACAAAGATCCAGTATATTTCTGTCTCTGGAAGAACATGTAACATGCTGTCTGTATTTTGGCAGTTCACGGGAGAGATTTGCTTTATTAAAGTCCCTGAGAATGATTATAACAGAGTCCGGGTGTTGTTGTTCTGTCTCTGTGATCTGATCAGTGAGTTTCTGTAAAGCCAGACTCACGTGCGCTTGTGGAGGAATGTAAACACTCCCAAGAATGAATGAGCAAAACTCCCGGGGTGAATAGAACTGCTTACAGTTGATGAAAAGCGCCACTGTTATGTCTGTACACCACCTTTCGTTGATGTAGAAACATGTCCCGCCGTCACGTGATTTCCCTGTTGATTCTACATCGCGATCTGCTCTGAACAGCAGGAAGCCCGGCAGACTTAATGTGCTGTCCGGCGTGGTGCCATTCAGTCAGGTTTCCATGAAACACAGAGCAGCAGAGTGTGAAAAATCCTTATTTGTCTGGGAGAGCAGAAGAAGTTTGTCTGTCTGGTTAGGTAGAGAGTGTAGATTCGCCAAATGGATCCTAGGCAGTGCCGTTCTGAATCTGCGCTGTCTAAGCCTCAGGAGCACGCCAGCTCGCTTCACCCGTCTGCTAAAAAAGCGTTTGATCAGCACCGCTGCTCCACCAACTACTATGTTCAGCAAAACATCAAACTACAAATCCGGTAGGAGATTGTGTGGTGTGTACTGTCGAATGTTCAGCAGTTCATCCCTGGTGAAACTGATTGTGTTTGGGAAACAAGCAAAAAAAAAAACAGTACAAAAACTGGAGAGCCAAAAACTGAGGCAGCCGTCTGCGGCGCCATCTTGTTCTATTTAAAACATAATACACACATTCATAAGACACACTGTTGAGATGCATGTTATTACTAAGTATAAATGCTGATCTGTTTCAGCTGATCTGTGATCAGATAACCTAAGACGATATTAACGTCGGAAGCAGAGCATCCACTGTTGGAAAGGTCAGTATCGAGATGATGACCTCTCCAAGACTGTGCTGCTGAATGTGGAATTAGGATATTTCATATTTATGCTCATACAATGTTCTAGTTATGAAACTGCTATGGAAATTGTTCAGATTTTAAAAGAGCAACTCTTTATTTGTGATAGTGTAGGTTCAATTCTTGAATGTTAATTTGCTTTAAAATGTGCAAGATCACAACTCACAACACTGCGTTCTCAGCACTGCCACAAGAGGCACAGTGACGTTTAACATAGACTAACTTTTTGACTGAATGGTCTTTTTTCTCTTTCAGGTCTACTACTGTGATGGCTGAGCAGCAGTTGAAAGATTATCTTCAAAATGTTGTTCTGCTATGTCAGTAATTGACCTTTACGTAACAAAGTGTTTATGTAACTTGCTTGTTTATCTTTTAGATTCTTCATTTCTCTTCAACTTAAAGTTACTGTCAGCATGTTTATAGCTAGCTACCTGAATCATAATGCATCCAGTTTAATGGCACAGATATTAAGGGAACTCTATCGCCCCCCTGATTACTGTATGTGTGTCACTGACACGCAAAAACGCACTAAATGTGTACATCAACATGTTTGCAATGCATTAGCCAAGCATTCACATCAGTGTCTGCCCTTGTGAAAAATTCTGTCTAGTTGAACTGAATGTGAACTTCAAATCTTAAAACTATATTAAAAACAAATATACTTGCAGATAATGTAATAGTAAGGAAATAAAAGGCTACTTAGTGTACTTAGAGTACACTTTCATTACTATGTTTCTTAACACACATAAGCATACTCTGTAATAATGTCAAATTTGTACATTTAAAACAACTTTTTAAAACAATTTTAAACCATTGTTTAATCTTTTATCGTATAAGTACACTTAATTTAGTGTGTTTACTAACATACTAAACACACAAAGTACTTGATTATAATTTTAACTGTAGAGTGTTATTCAGTTTATATAGTACAAGTTGTTACAAATATGTAATTGCAAATCTATTTTAATACATGACATACACATCTCAAAGTATATTTTAGTCAGTACATTCGGCAGTGCACTTGAACGATAGAATTTATTATGAAATTACATATGATGAAAGATGATGTACTAAAAGATATATTTACTCATACTTAAGTGGGTCAAAAAATTATTTTAAATAATAAATTTTTATTTAATTGCAATTAACAAGCAATTAAGTATTCAAAAACATTATATTTATTGCACTTAAGTTTATTCTTTTAAAATATATTATTTTTGTAACCGCATCACCCAGTCTTAATATTCTGGATAATACATAGTATACATGATAATACCATGTTTTTCCACTACTATAATGTAATACCATGGTATTATAAACTAACAGATCATATGGATATGAACATATGAGTTTTTGTTAGTACATGAAAATCGTTCAGTATCATGCTAATTTGAAAGCACGATATAACAATTTGACGCCATCAGTGTCCCATGGTGCACCAATCCCTAAACCACTGTCCTGACACTCTCGATGCAATCACCTTCTGGACTGCTTCAAAGTCAGCCACTGTGTTTAATGCTAATGGTTTCTGGAGGGCATCTGAGGAGAGATTCGCGGGTAAATAACGCTGCACTGAGTGTGCCCTGTCCAATAAACATCTTACAGGAGCCATTTGTCACTACATCAACCCCAGAGTGCCCCTGCCCTCAAGGCCCGATTGATCAGTTCTGTGCAGTAAACAGCGCTGAGCTCTCCATCACTTCACCCAGGGAGGAAACTGCCTTGTCAGCAACCTCATAGTTTCCTCCTGCCAGTCTTACAGTCGAGAAGAGGAGCCAATCAATGGTGGGAAGCTGAACCATACAGTGATGAAGAACCAGTACTAGGTCTTAAAGGGGCATTTTGGTGCAAAACAAAGAGAAACAAGTTGAATATGACCAGTTTTGGGGAAGTTACAATGCATTTACAATATTGTGTTACTCCTTACAAAGTAACTAATTGCGACACTTAGTTGTTTTTTATAGAAAGTAATGTGTTATGTTACTTTTTCTCATATGGGCTGGGCTTTCTTGTTTGTTTTTAATATAAAAAAAGTTATATTTTTGGCACAAGTAAAAGCCCTTTCACACCAAAAGTGAAATGAATACGCCTCAGGCTGAAGGAAATGTAAATTCATGTCTGTACAGTAAAAAGCACAGCTCAAACAAACCTTACAGCTGTGCTGCCATTCTGGATTGCATGAAGAATAGGACGCAATAGAATAAAGTTTAACACTCCTCAGCAATTAAAAAAAAAAAAAAAAAAAAAGTTATATAAAAGTCATATTTGCTTATTAGTATGGTTGAATTGGATCATCGAATGTTAGCACTAAAGACATTGGTTAATAAAACGGGATCAAATACTTAAAGTATATTTTTATTTACCATATTTAATTATTGCAGGTTTGTGTCATATTCTAAGTTTGCATTTCACTGATTTGAAATGATTTTGAGGAGTACTGAAACTTTTTTTTGTTTTTTTGTTTTTTGCAGGTGAGATGAGTAAATGCATGTTCACATTTAGTCTAGAACTACAGTACAATCATGTTCACACAACACACACAATGTCTCTGCACTCACTACCAATTTCTCTCAACATGGCAACACGAGTGCTGTCAGTCAATAAATGGGAAAACAAAGTGGCTGGCATTACTTATTTGAAAAACTAACTTAGATATTTTTGTAAATTTAAAAGCAATGTGTTACTTACTAGTCACTTGAAAAAGTAAACTGATTACATAACTCATGTTACTCGTAATGCATTACTCCCAACACTGAATATGACTGTTACATGGGACTTATTATGATTATGTAAATTAGCTTCAGTTGCACTGAGAAAACAAAAACTGTTGCCAGCCATATAAAACAAGCAGAAGGTTCTGCAATATGATCAAAATCTACTATAATTGTCACTACAACAAATCACAATCTCACAGGTTTCATAATTTTCAATATCACAACATAAATTAATAATTTAATTAATAAATTAATATTTAATAACAAATTATATAACTGCTTTAAGTATATCCAACCTTACCCAGATACATCCAGTTCACTTGCAGTACAGTAAAAGCTATATGTTCTATATCATTGAAAAATTTAACTATATTACTGCCCCGGGAATATATCAAAAGTTGGATACATAGTGCATCCTATTTTTCCTGCATAAATACAGTATACTCAGATAAAAGCAATTTAAATCTCAGCTGCATGATTGTTTATATCACTACGTAATGTAAATTGCAATGATATCTAAAATTGCATACATATTATATCCAACTTTACTTGTGCACTAAAGTAAATCAATGTATACTACAACAGGCAAATTTGTTATTATATAATTATGTCCAACTTTATATGTAAACAGACAGTATGCCCAACATGTCCCATATAGCAAATCTCAACAGCTTGATTAATTTTCACAAAATGCAAACAATTTTTACCAGCTAAATATGACTATAATGCATTAAGATATTATGAACACTAAAATCATGACTTTCTTTAAAGCTGCTTTGAAACAATGTGTATGAAAGCGCTATACAAATAAATTTGACTTGACTTGACCAACTGGTTGCATCAGCAATAAACTATACAAATATGCAAGACCAAGTTTTAATCCTCATATTATCTATTGTAACCAAAAGCCATTTCTATTACAATCCTAAAAACCCCAAGCTGTCAAATCCTGGTTTGGAAAAAGTAAAAACACAGAGTTGTTTTGCTAAACACTGTTAAATAAACAAGGTACAATAAGATCTGTCATGTGTTTTGGGAATGAAGGGTGAAGTTATATAAGAAAGTAGGCGATCGGGACTCTTACTCAGTATTACGTGCGTGATGACGAAGGCGAAGATGAAGATGGTGAGGAAGGAGAGTGAGAGGATGAAGAGGTAGAAGAAGCGATAGTTCCTTCTCCCCACGCAGTTGCCCACCCACGGGCAATGATGATCAAATCTCTCTGAGGAGAAACGCACAGCCAGGAAAATCATATGTTAACTCTTCTTTACACGATGCTGCTGACTATTATTTAAACGCATTTGCAGTATACACAGACGCTTACCCACGCAGTTGTCACACAGGCTGCAGTGTGAGGTCCGCGGCGGTCGGAAGATCTTGCAGGTGAAACAGTATTTTAGTTTGACTGCTTGACCGTTAATGACCACCTCTCTGGTTCGGGGAGGTGGCCTGTAGCCTGGGCCACTCGGGCCGTTGGCTGCATCTGTGAAATCAAAACAGACCGATTCAGACATCCAATCTTGCAGAAAATTGAAAAACAGATGGAAGAGGATGTCAGTTTAAACATCTGTGTCATGCTGTTGTTTACAACAGAAAATTATTTAGACGTGTCCTTCAGTTGATAAAAACAAAATAGATATTTACAGAAGAGCACTTGCAATGGAAGAAGGCGTTTCAGAGGGTTTAAATGCTAGATGAGTCGTCTAAATCCTATTACTTGATGCAAATATGTGTACAGCGTATGAGTGTGCATATAACTTGTGTATATAATGTTTTGCGGCTGTACTTTCAAAACAGCAACATTTATCAATTGGTGCTTACATCTTGGCCTATAGGCATCCATTATACATGCATTACTGTATATTATTGTTTTTACTAAATGAAGCATCAATTGGCAGCATGTCACAGATACTGAATCTGAACAATTTGCATGCCTATTATTAACATTTTGGCTGTTTATTAGTACTTATAAAGCACATATTCTGCATGAGCATATTCTACATCCCTAAATCATAAATTTAACAACTGCCTCACTGACTATTAATAAGCAGCAAATTAGGAGTTTATTGAGGCAAAAGTTGTATTTAATGGTTTGTTAATGGTGATAACTGGACCTTGTAATAAAAGTGTGACCAAAAATCCTGACTTAACCTTTATTCCAAACCATATTATTAAAAAAAAGAAATTACCATAGTAGACATAAAAATAAATAAAACATTTTCACTATTAATGTATTACAAAACTATCAACTATCAAAAGTAAGATTTATAAAGCCAAATGATAGCTTTGTGTTAAAAAATTATTCACCGAAAATCTTTCTCTGAACTGCAGCTTTATTTAGATTTATTATTGATTAACTTGATCAAAAGTGACAGAAAAGTCTTTTGCATTGTTACAAAAAATCTCTCAAATAGAGATCCTGAAAAAAAAAAGTTTCAGTTTTCACAAAAATATTAACCAGCACAACTGCTTTCCTCATTGATCATAATAAGAAATGTGACCACCAAATCAGCATATTAGAATTATTACTGAACACCGAAGACTAGAGTAACGACTGCTGAAAATTCAGCTTTACCACTACAGGAATAAATACCATTTTAAATAACTGTTAATTAACATTGTAACAATATTTTAAAATATTACTGTTTTAACTGTACTTCTAATCACATAAATGCAGACTTGGTGAACATGAGAGACTTCTTTCAAAATATAAAAAAAATCTTTTAAACAGAAGTAAATGCACTATTGATGGCAATGATGTTTGGTCACAAGCTACACAAGAACCAATGGGATTTGGCCTCAGTGGTGTCAATTGTTGCGGTCAAGAGGAAGATGACCAATATGAATAACTTAAATTTCAGTCTGTGCTTCACACAAAGCCATCATATGACTTCAGACGACTTGGATTACTGTGTAAAAGTCATATAAGGACAAATTTTATGGTTCTTTTATTACCATACTGGAGCTTTACAGACATTCGTTTGCATTTGCAATCAAAGCATTTGATTCTGTGAATCATGATCTTTTGTTACAAAGGCTTAAATGTGTAGGTTTTAGTGATATTGTGTTGAAGTGGTTCTCTGATTATTTGACTGGAAGGACTCAATGTGTGTTCATGGATTATTATTTTTCTGCTCCTAGTGAAGACAGGTGTTCCTCAAGGATCAATTTTGGGGCCAATTTTATTCTCGATCTATATAAATGAACTTGGTAAAGGAGTTGAGCCAGCAAATGTACACTTTTATGCAGATGATACTATCATCTACACTACGGCTCCATCTTTAAAAGTGGCAATGGACTCTCTACAGAATGCTTCATACTTCTTTTAGTAACTTAAAATGAGTGTTAAATGCTAAAAATACTAAATACATGATTTTTACACAGTCCAGATTATCATTAAATGATTTTATTATGCAAACTTTTAATGGTACACAGATTGAAAGGGTTGCATATTACAAATATCTTGATATCTGGCTCGATGATAAACTGACTTGATATGTTCTCATATCGAAAGTCTTTTAAAGAAATTGAGACCAACGTTAGGTTTTTATTTTCATTTAAAATGTTTCTCCTTTGTTGCTTGAAAATGTTTAGTAGAAAGTACTCTATCAGTATTGGACTGGTGATATATGGTGATATAATTTATATGCATGCACCTCTGAATGTTTTGAAAAAAATGGATGTAGTTCATCATGCTGCTTTATGATTTGTTACTGGTACAAGTGTCCACACATCACTGTAATTTATATGAAATGACAAAATGGACTTCATTGCGCTTAAGGAGAAAAAAAACACATGTTAGTTTTTTATTTTAAAAGCTTTAGTGGGTAAATTACCACAGTATGTTGCACAAATATTTATAATACCAGATAAACAGATAAACTCTTACTTAAGATGCCGATTTTTCATACAGATAGGTCGTTCTCCTTTTTCTAATTATGCTCCGTATTTATGGAGTGAGCTTCAAGGTGCATTACATATGGGGTCTGTACTATCTCTCGCTATGTTTAAAAATATTTGAAAGTCTGTTTACATAGAGCAGTGTACATGTTTAAATAACCGACTAGGATTTGTATTGTTTTTTTTAAAAATTGTATTTTATGTTTGTTCATTGTGTGGTGATATGTATTTCTTTGTAACTCTGTCCTTTGCTGCCTATCTTGACCAGGACTCCCTGATAGAAGAGATATTGATCTCAATGAGACCTTCCTGGTTAAACAAGTAAATAAATAAATAAATAAAAAATATTTAAAACTTCCCTGTTGTGTTCCACCAAACAAATTCACATGGGTTTAAGTTATGACAGAATTTTAATTTTGAGTAAACTATTGTTTTAATGGCTCCCCATCTACACGCTATGCATCTTCTAAGCAGCACACAGCGCCGCTGGGCCTCACAGCAGTGTTTACTTGCTACTACATTATTCATACGAACAGCAGGGACACATAACTCCAAATCCCGAGCTGACAAACCTGAGCTAAAGTGCACTTCCTGGCTCAGGACCAGTCATTTCAATTTCTCACCAGTCGAGTCCACTAAATTCAGTCTCAATGAGAGACCAGCAAACTCATTACAGCAGTGACTCCATTCAATTATAACCAGCAAATTTATACGCCAGCGAATTAAATCAACATGCGCACTGTGGAAAATGTACACTAATTTGTAGTGTTATGTCATAAAATGGCTCGGCCTGCAGTGATTTCACCGTTAAATTCTGAATGTAGTAAGAAATTGCCGTTAAATCTTCGGGTGCGTTCTTTGCTGGCCCTTTAATAATATCCAAACCAACCTATGAACAACCATTAACTCGTGACTGATTAAACTATCAGACAGAATAACATGAACAAATACTCTCAGAGACCGTGAATCTTTGCTAGGGATGAATATTTCAGCAGATTTTATATTACTCTGGGCTGATGGCAAACCTGAGAGAGAGAGCATGCATTATTCATGTCAACCGAGAGGAGAGAATAACATCAAATGTTCTCTGTCTCCTTTTACTCAGATAATTCTCTGTCGCGCACTCCACAGACCTGCAACCGGAGGCTGCATATTCAGCTCAATGTGAAAAGAACAGAATGAGGAAAGAGCGATCATCTTGGCAGTTCCTCCCACCTATCTGCCTCTCAATGTCGGCTGCTTCCTCTGGTGTGGCCCTGGGCAGGACGCCCGGGTCGCTGAAGCTCGCCCGGAGCAGCATTCCCATCACAAAGACGAACAGCACTCCTCCGATGGCCGGAATGGCAGGGGTCAGGTTTGATGCCAGGAATGGGCAGCTGGAAAAGAGGGAGTGGAAAAACTGTCTGTGAAGGTCATGCTGTGTTTCTAGTAAATCCCACCAGTCGTAAATACATGAGATATGAAGGGATCATGATCATGCAAAACTGCCAAGAACTCTTTTTTTAATCATCCTGTCTTTTGGCTGTAGCAAAAACAAAAGCATTTACAGTCCGTCTGCTATGTAATAAGATTATAACATTGTTATTACAATGTAATAAATACTTTAGTTGTGATATATTGCAGATATAGTTGTCAGAGCGTTAGCGTCACCAAAACAGCACTGCAAAAATAATGACTGAACACTTCCTCCGTCTATACTGTAAGGCTGCTTTGACACACTCTGTATTGTTAAAAGCGCTATATAAATAAAGGTGACTTGACTCTGCAGTTGGTTAGTCTACAACAGCCTACAAATATCTCACATATTCCCGATATATATGAGATACAGGCTAATGCAGTTTATTAAAACAAAAGTGTAATCTTACTTGTCTTATAGAATGTTTTCTGAAAATTCACCAAAAAATTTCAAACAGAAATTGTGTGCATTATTAATTTACAATGATGTTGGTAGATTCTGGATCTGATACAAAGGAAATCCAATGCCAATTTAAAACCAGCTGAGCAAACACAGTTATTAGCCAATACTGATCATATAAAATTGGCCAAATATGGGCTGATTTTATTACTTTGGCCAATAGAGTTTAGTACTTCTAATTAAAATCATATTCTATTAAGCAAATGCATTCTTCAGCTAGAATATAGTCTCGGATATGTACAGTTAATTTAATAGCTGTGCCGGGTGCCGTGGACAAGAACATCTGTTGGCAACGTTTTATTTTAAGTAGTGCTGTCAAACGATTAATCGCGATTAACTGCATCCAAAATAAAAAAAAATTGTTTACATTATATATGTATGCTTACTGTGTATATTTATTATTTATATATAAATACACACACATACAGTATATATTTTTAAAATATTTATGTTTATATATTGATATTCTTATATTTTATTAAATACATACTTGCATGTGTTTGTATTTATATATACATAATAAATATACACACATATATTATGTAAACAAAAACTTTTATTATGGATGCAATTAATTGTGATTAATCATATGACAGTACTAATTTTAAGGTGAAGTTTTTACAGTGTAATAAAAAAAAAATTGAGTAACAGGGTCAGAGTAACAGAGTAACAGGGGCCACCAAAATGAATAAAAATACCCCCCAAGTTCAAGGTAATGTCATTAAATCAACCACATGTACTTATATAGGGTTAAGGTTATGGTTAGGGTTATTTACTTGTAATTATGCATAATTTACTGTTATCACTATAGGTAAGTACATGTAACGTTTAACTAAGTCACTTTAAAATAAACTGTTATCCATATGTTACATAATAAATAATAATAGACAATACATTTGCATTTATGCATTTAGCAGACGCTTTTATCCAAAGTGACAGTCAAACACAGGAGTGATAAAATAATAGAGTGTGAATCTCACCAGCAAATAAGCTACATGATAATAATCTGAATCTTAGGCATTTTTGGGGGATTTGGGATAAAAAAAAAAAAAAAAAAAAAAAAAATTTATCCCAATTAGCTGTTTTGTACACTTAGAAGTTAATGAAATGTACCACCATCTGTTTCGAAGCATAAGCAAATGGTCTGTAGTACAAAGCCCAAAATCTGCCTGCCATAATGTCTAATGGTATTCAGACTCCAAGACATAAACATTTTTAAATGGTCTGCACTGCAATCTGATGGCTGCTCGTTGGCTAAGCACAACTGAGCAGAGCAACTGAATTAGCCAAAACGGTCAGATGCTATCGACTATAGCATGTTAAAATAGCAGTCCCCTGAGGGATCTTTTAAGAATGCTATATTGTGTTTACCACTGCTTCTATGTCACTGTCAGCTTTACAGCTCTAAAGATTCCTCGTGAAGTGGTCTCCACGGAACAGTTTTGAGGTTGTTATGACAGACTGAGAGGTTACAGGGTCGCTGCATAGACACACAAGCACTTTCACCACGGCGAGAGTCTATTATCAAGTCACATTGTATAAATGGAGATTGAGGTTTCTGAACTCAAGACTCTAAAGTCTAGACTACAGAAACTGTGCTGCTGATTTTAGAGATGTCAAGAATCTCAAAACTGATTGGTCTATCCCATTCCACACTGTTTGTTCTATATGTAGGCAATGTATTTTTATCTGCTTGTTAATCAAGAGACAAATGTACAGAGGATTACATAATATTATTTTCTCTTTAAAGGAATGTTCAGGTTAAATATGGACATTGGACAGCATTTGTGATATCGATTACCACTTCAATTACTATTGACAATGGAACAAACGTAACTGGGATAAAGAAAATAAAACTACACGTTGTTTTAAAGGTATAGCCACACGACTAAAACATTATGCATTACTGTTACTATTTTATTTTATTTTATTTTATTTTATTTTAATCTATCTATCTATCTATCTATCTATCTATCTATCTATCTATCTCTTTTGAAAAAGTATCTTATGCTTAGCAAGGCTGCATTTGTTTGATCAAAAACAGTCAAAAACAGTAATATTTTGAACTATTATTACAATTTTAAATAACCATAAATTCATTTTAAAAAATATTTATTCCTGTGATGCAAAGCTGAATTTCCAGCATAATTACTCCAGTCTTCAGTGTCACATGCTCAAAAAACATATCTTATTGTTATCAAATTTGAAAATTTTGCTGCTTAATATCTTTGTGGAAAGCATGATGTGTGTTTTTCAGGATTATTTGATGAATACAAAGTTTACACTATCTCTTTAATGTCATTTTTGATCAAATGAATGCATCCCTGCTGAATAAAAGCATAAGTTTCCTTAAAAAAAGAAAAAATCCTTTCAACTAATTTACATTTAAGGCTAGTTTGATCAAATGGCTTACTTGTATAACTTATTACTTGTATTGAAAATTATACAAGTTATATATAAAATTTTCAACTTTATGACCATGTTAAGCTGATAAACATGATAATTTTATGATGCATTTTATGTGCAGGGATACCAGAAAGAGACGTGATATAACTATCTGCAAAGTACAGTTTATTATTATTTTACTGCTTTCATTTCAGTAAGTCTTGTCACTTAATTTCCTGTTTTTATTCCTGCTTATGATACACGAGCTGAATGCATTCAAAAGGGTGTTTTAACCAAATGATCTAACCAACATTCTTGGCTTGAAATGATTTACGAGTTAACATTTTGTGCTGAACTGCGCAACAAACCAACTGCCTTTCACCAGCACGGCTAATGTGTTTCCCTCTGTGTTTTCAGCTATCTGTGTTTAATGGATCACAAAACCTCTGTAATGACTTTATAATCGTTTCAAAAAGCATGACAAGACTAACCCTAGAGCAAAAAAAAAATAAAACAAATAATACAACTGTGGGCTGGGTCATTATGTTGTTTCCTAGGAGACACAGGCTGTTCCAAAAGAACACAAAGATCGGGAAAGGGAAACTGTCGCCATGGAAACAGGGCCGCACCAAGACTATGTTTTGGAAGTTGTGGTATGGAATGTATGGGGCTTGGTGATGGGGGATGGGACACTGGAAAATCTCCGCTCCACACGTCCCCTTCTCCAAAGAGATTCTCTACAGGCAAACATGCTTCGAGTAATGCAGAGCATTGTGTTTTTAACCCTGAGCACAAGGCTCTCTTGTCTGAAGCATCTTTCACAGCTTGTGTTTGCATATTAACATGCTTTCATGAAAGTGGGATAGAAGTCATAAAATTCTGAAAGCACTACCCATTTTTGGACTTTATCATCAGTAATCATAATGATCACTTCAAACTCAAAAACAAAACAGCACTGTAGTGTACAGGGATGGTATCAGTTGGTAATATTGGTATTGAATGGTTTCTGTATTCATACCACGGTATCGCTCTGAGGTGCTTCCAAAAATACTAGGTATTTTCTCATGGGACACTCCTAAAAATAAAGCTTCTTTTTTTACAGCAATGCCATTAAATAATCCTTTTGGGTTCCCCAAGGAACCATATCTTGTTAGTGTGAAGAAATTTTAATAACCTTTTTCTCCACTTGTGCAATGGAAAGGTTCCAGGGGTGTTCAAGGTTCTTCATTATTCCATACACTCTTAAAAATAGAGGTGCTTCATGATGCCATAGAAGAACTTTTTTTGTCTAAATAGTTCCATAAAGAACTTTTAACATCTGAAGAAACTTTCTGTTTCACAAAAGGTTCTTTGAGGCGAAAGAAGGTTCTTCAGATTATAAAAAGGTAAGAAAGAGGTGGTTATTTAAAGAAGCTTTGACTGAATGGTTCTTTATGACATTGCTGTGAAGAACCCTTTAAGCACCTTTATTTTTAAGAGTGTATATGGCCTAAAAACGTTTTTTGCTAATGTCTGGAGTAGAGAGAAGACACTGAATCTAGTGTTTCAATGTACTTACTCAAAAGCAAAGAAGAGGCCACTGGTCACCAAAATGAGAACCGTTGTAAGATAGAAGACCCCGGTCTGCTTTGCCATCATTATCCTGCCGTTGCAGTAAAACTTATTTCGGCCAGGAAAAACCTGCCATTTCCTTTTGATCTTCTTCTTCTTGGTGTGTGGAGTGTCCATGGGTGAGGAGTTGTGTGTGCAGATCTGATTGTACTGGCACTCTCGGATGGGCTCCTCGACTCCAAGATGCATGTTGCCCGTCATCTACCCACCAGCAATAAAACACAACTTTAAAGCAACACAAGTGAATCAGAATTCAAACGTCCTTAAGGAACTAACGAGACAGCTGGATCTCTAAGAAACATCTCTGATCTGATGGAGGAAGCATTACACAACCCAGTCAAAGAAAAGCGTGGACCTGTAACCAAGGAACCATTTTCTTATCTCCATGTTTTCATTGAAATCTTCAATGTTTTAAATGCATTGCGTTAAAAACGCTAATATGTGCATCCGAAACGATGGGAAGGAAATAAGATCCGCGTGTTTGGTTCACATGTTTGTTTGGATAGCTCCTTCATTGCAGATGTCTATCCTCGACACAACAGGATGCGCTCCAGGACACAGAGGCATGTGGACATCATGCCCAGAAATGTCGCTTTGTCTGCGGGCGTCTTAAAGCTTGCAACTCCGTTAATGCGATTCAGAAGCAACCAAATCCACTCCAAACATTAGGAATATAACGTTAAGAGCGTCCTTCCGATGTCCTCGTAAACCCGTTCACTGGGAGGTTACAGTGCACGATCGGTTGCTAAAAATCTAGTTCTGACGCCGCATGCACGATACTGCAACAGCAGACAAACAGAGGCGGCTGTTTAGTCATCTGTATCGATGATGATGAAGGAGAGAGAGAGAGAGAGAGAGAGAGAGAGAGAGAGAGAGGAAGGATCGCTGTGCGCAGGATGTGGATGGAGTGGATCCCAGCGTGAACAACACACGATGACCCTATAAACAGCGGCGCCGTCTCAAATCATAGCCAGCTGTCTATGTAGACAGCATGTTTGGGTGTGCTCAAAACAAAAAAACAAAAGTGAGTTACGGTTTAAAACCTAGTGATCTGACAGTACAGCATTTCGAGTATGAGCCTCAAAACCCAGTGAGCTGCAACACTAGACCACGTTTTTTGGGGACCATATTTTAAAACCTAGCGAGCTGCCAATATAGACAACATTTTTGAGCATGCCTCAAAAGAGTGAATTGCCAGCATACACTGCTTTCAGTGGCATGTATTTCAAAAGTTTGCAATTTTTTTAATGTATCTCAAAACAGAGTGAAGGAGTTCCCTATATAGACAGCATATAAGCGCTTTATGTGTGCTTATGTTGTAGCATTATTAAAAACACTAACAAAATAAAATAAGAAAATATTTCATAATGTTTTTAAATATTGTAATAATACAGTATAACCACACAAACGTGTTTAAGCTCCTTCTCCCTGTCTGTGATGGTGTCTAGGCACTCGGTTTTACACACAGCCGATCTGATCAGCGGAATCTCAGTCCTCCTCTCACAGACACATGTCTAGTTCCACAAAATCTCACTTTATTATGAGTTTGAAGATATTGTTTTGTCATGATGACAAATAAAACACAATACCTACAGAACTGCGGGTATCCGCACAACACAAATCCTTACGGTCTTGTTGTTACTCTGCCATTATTTGAATTTAGTTTAATTTTATTCTTATTATCATGTCTCAATTATAAATATATAAATATAACAGCAGGCAGGCTTATTATGCCATTTATGCCCAGTGAAAGCTGTACGTCATTTGTATTATGAAACGTTCCGCCTGACGTGTTTCCGCCGGAAGTCTGTGTCAGTCGGACCCGTTCAAGATGTCAGTGGAGCAGACGCGCGCGAGTGGGCAACTCAATGACACCGAAGACGACAAATCACACTTGATAAAAGGTTTGACGTATTTTAATAGCATATTCGACCATTGGTGTTTATGAACTAAGCTTTATGAATTATCCGTCGATGTCACTCATTTGGATAACTGACCTTATTCTGATTAATCATACATTAAAGCAGAAACCCAGACCTAAAGGTTAAATGTCATATGTAACCACAAAACCAGTCATAAGGCTCCATTTTTTTAATTGAGCTAAATAAATAAGCTTTCCAATGATGTATAGTTTGTTAGCATAAGACAATATTTGGCTGAGATACAACTATTTGAATATCTGGAATCTGAGGGTGCAAAAAAATCTAAATACTGAGAAAATCATCTTTAAAGTTGTCCAAATTAAGTTCTTAGCAATGCATATTACTAATCAAAAATTAGGTTTTGATATATTTACAGTAAGAAATTTACAAAATATCTTCATGGAACATGATCTTAACTAATATCCTAATGATTTTTGGCATAAAAGAAAAATCGATAATTTTGACCCACACAATGTATTGTTGGTTATTTCTACAGATAGCTGTGCGACTTATGACTGGTTTAGTGATCCAGGGTCACAAATAATTTATGAAGACGGTTAAGTCCATATTCGCGACATTCTACAATTCTGGTATTTTTAATAATTAGCAAGTAACGATTTACGATTCGTGGACAAATCTTTCTTGGAGTCAAATCTTTTTAGTGAACTTGTTAAAGGGATACTCCATCCCAAAATGAAAACTTTGTCATTAATCACTTACCTCCATGTCGTTCCAAACGTGTAAAAGCTTCGTTCGTATTCGGAGCACAATTTAAGATATTTTGGATGAAAACCAGGAGGCTTGTGACTGCCCCATAGACTGCCAAATAAATAACAGTGTGAAGATCCAGAAAAGTATGAAAAGCATCGTCAGAATACTCAATCTGCCTTCAGTGGTTCAACCGTAACGTTATGAAGCAACGAGAATACTTTTTGTACATGAAGAAAACAAAAATAACGACTTTATTCAACAATTCCTCTCCTCTGTGTTTCTCCAAATCAGTGTAGCACCATTTTGGCAATTCTGATCGCGCTGCGCCGATGCATTGTTTGCTTTCAAACCAAAGCATAAATACACGTAAAAAATGTGCTATTGTGGCGCGGCTGATACAGAAGAGTGTACGCCATCTGCGCCTTGTTTAGTTAATTTTTGACTTTTGGAAACATGTACTCTCTCGTCAGGATCATGATAGTGTAACTTATCATTCTGCAATTAAATATGATTTTCTTAATCAATGATAGATCACTGAAGCATACCATCGATTAACATCCTCAGACCTCTTTATACAGTACACTAAAATCAGTTTCTATGGTCCTCTGCTCTGTTTGCGCTCTGTGCGTGTGTCACGGTGCTGTTACTTCATGCGGTCTGTAGAAGATGAATGCATGAGTCTGGCTCTGGACCTGCACTCTCTGCCAAAAAAACCAAAATGTGCTGCAGTCAGTGTTAGTTAATGATGCCTCCAGCAGTGCAGTTGTAGTACTTGATTCTTCAGTCCAGTAGCTTTTGGATCAGTGTTATTACTGCGGTGTATATATTATTGTCCAGACTGCTGTTGAAGCAGACAGTGTTGTCACGTTATCGACCGCATGTTCATAACTATGACTATTCCTTTAAAATGTTGACCTCAGTCTGTTGTCTCTTATTCAGCCGGTGCTTTCCTCACTACTGTAGCCACAGCAGGTATGATTGCAGGGTTCGGTTGCACCCTTGCCGTGGCTAAGAAGAAGAGTCCTGACTGGTTCAATAAGGTATCAAGCTTTTCTGCAATACATTACTGACATTTAGTACTAACATGCGTCAACTACACACTTAAAATCAACAGTTTTCTTTTGGGGTTTTGTGAAAATAAGGATTTAAATGCCATATAAGTGAAGAAATTACAACAGCTGTTGTAAAATAATTTTGGTAACACTTTAATTAAAGTCTTTATGTATAATGCAAGGGTTATTAAATGGTGTAATGCATTATAACGTGCATTACAATGCATAATTAATGCATTAAAACTACTTTTATAATGCATTGTACATAAAGGCTTTAAGTAAAGTGTTACCATCATTTTATTTAGTGTGATTATTTTTTCTATCAAAATTAATATTCAACTCAACAGTGTTCCAAAAACATTACCCTGACACAGTGTCCTATTATTATTATTATTATTTTAGGAATAAGAAATCCTATTATTATTTTGGGAATAAGAAATCCTATTATTGTATTATGGTTATTATCATCATCAGCTATAATATTCAACTCAACTAAGACGCAAAGAAAAATGAGATTTAAAACGTAGCTCAGAATGTGAGCAAATGTTTTTTTTTAGTCCCATTCAGTGTGTTATATTAGTCCTAGTCCTTAAATATTTTGAAAATGTGACATCATAGTGCTCCTCTGCTTACAGAAATCATTTTCTTCTTTCTTGGAAGCTGTTTGTGCTCTGGTTATTCATCTAATCAGCAGAGCATGGCAGGCTGATGTCTGCGAACTTCACTGAATTAGACACTGCGTAAATGCTGACATCGATTCCATTTTATGACTTGTTTTGAACATAAACTCAGAAATAAAGAGAGGCCTCTTTGTTTTGTCTTTTTTTTTTTTTTTGCATTCCTATTTTTAGACCACTCTCACATCAGTAAACACACGTCTTGCCAAAAATGCTTTTTAAGTGGCTAAATCCAGTATGAGGTCAGTGACGCGACGGATCATGTGTCTTGCCCGGTTCCAGTAATGACAAATCACTTGACTAGACCTGTTATATCCTCTCAAATAATAAATCATTTAGATTATAAATAATGATTATAATGACTTTATAGTTGTCATTTTTATTATTGTTTAACAAAAACGCTAAAATCTGTTTCTAGAGCACGTTCCTCGATGGCTGCGACATGCTTAGCTCTAATAACAGCAAATCTAATATGCAGAGCACTAAAAACACTAAATTACATTAAATCAGTTAATGTCATTAGCGGTGGCTGCATCTGTTGGAGACTTGCGTAAACAAACTACTTAGACATGAAGTCAAAATGGTCCCTATTTACTTCCTTAATAATATGTGTTCCTGATCGGGGGCTTTACAGTAGTTTGACTCTCTTTAAAATCGTTTTGGATTTATAATTAATGCTGTTTGTAATGAATCCCAGTATTATGTTTGTTTTATACCTACACTATATTTTTATATCTGTTCTGAATACTGTTGCATTTAAATTATTTGTTGTGGAGCTAAAATGTGTTTATATTTTTAATAATGTTTTTAAGAATTTTGCTAGGTTTACCTGTATTTTACTTGATGATCTGTTTTTTTTTTCACCTTTTATATTTTGGAGGGGAACTATTAAGTGTGGTTGCAGATGTGTTTTTACTCCTGAAATCTGAGAAATAATGGGGTTTTATGATGCTCAATCCTTAAAGTCTAGATTAATTCAAAATTGACCCCATTTACTTTTTAATGCAGGTTTGGTTGTCTGTTATTGCAGCCAAAAAATAAAAAATTACATTATGATATACATTAATAGCTTATAAGCGCAAGCATACTGAACAAAATACTTCAGTACAATACGAGATCTGCAGTACAATCTTTTGATGTGTTCAGGGTGTGATAGGAACTGCTGCGGTGCCAGAAAGTGGTGCGTCGTTAGCATTGCGGGCGTTGGGATGGGGTTCACTTTACGCCTGGTGTGGAGTTGGTCTCCTGAGCTTCACCGTTTGGAAGGCCCTGGGCGTCCACAGCGTACGTACCTGCTTAAAGTGATGTTTGTAAATGCCTTGTGCCCACTTTCACCTATTTCTCACTATAATCTGCAACTACTGTTTGATATATATATATAATTTTCTCTATGGCAGCTAAAGGAGTTTCGTCAGAAAATGCAGTCCATTTTCCCCGCCGTCCCCAGAAATGAAGACAATTCTGCTCCATTTGACTGGAATTCCATCTTCAAGTCAAAATGAGAAGAATTTACAATCTATTTCCAAAACGGACAGCCTTAACTGACTGTCTGGGAAGAATACTTTTCAGCTAGTCAGCTTGGTCAAGTGTGAGCCATTTTAGATCCAGCAACAAGTATCAAGTCTGTGGTCACAGCACTGGAGAATGCCTCACTGAAGGCCGGAGAGACATAACTTGGTTGACTTCTTGTGCCATACTGGAATTTACAAGAGACTTTGACTCTGCACCTGCAGTCACAAGTGTGGAAGTATTATGTGTTTGTACATACTGTACTATCTCAGTTATTTAATTAGCCTTTTTTTTTTTTGGTAACCATATATTTTGGACATTTGTGTGGGCCTAGTAAATAATATCACTGCCCTTTGGCTGGTGGTGTTTATACATTAAATATCTAACTTAAGCAGTTATTGTGTTAAATTGCCATCATGTGATGATTAGGTCTAATAAAAGCATCTTTTAATACTCTGTGGAAGTTGTTTTCAAGCTGTCCCTGAAAAGCAGTTTACTAAAAAGAAAAAGGGACTGAGGATGAAAACATGTGCCCTGCAGTGACTAAAGAAAAGCTGCAGAACAACCGCCTTCCCTCAGTGTGCGTCAGTGTTTTCTGTGCATTGAGAGTAATCTGGTTAAACTGTAGATGTGACAAGCAGCACAGAGCACTGGGTAGACAGGGAAAAAAATGTACTGATCATCCCTAACTGTCAGTAAATTACCTTTTTTTTGCATTTAAATAATACAATATTGAGGATATACATGGTTCCGTAACTTTTTTTGGGCACTAAAAATAAATAACACAACACTGAAAAACTACGTTCACAGTGCTCGACCAAATTTCATGTACATTTACTTTTAACATGTGGAACATGTATAAAGACTTTATACTGAATAAACAATGGTCATCAAATCATATGGAGCAAAAAGAGCTTACATAACGAGTAGTACATATTTTCTGTTAAAATCGTTAAGTCATTTTGGGGTAACTTTCACACTGAATTACATTTATGCCAACGGACGTCTTTCAGTTAGCCTGTATTTTCCAAAATCTAAGGCCATTAGAGGGAGCCATTGCTATCTCTGTCACACAGAACTCCATTATAGGACACACAGGAAAGTCTTTGGGGGGCGTTCACACAGGACAATTTCTTGCAACAGGTTCCCATATACAGTTGCGAATATACATGCTCGATCCACTGGAGATGCTTTTCCAGCACCCGAATTCAACTGACTGGTCCACTGTTGTAAACCGACATGTTTTCTGCAGTGCAGCATTTCAAAATATGCATTTCAACTTCAGCGGCATCTTGAAAGACACCAAAAACAGCAAGGTGCATCACAAACACCAAATAATATCTGTTGTGCACGTATGACCAACTATTAAATAAAAATAGCGCAGATCAAATGCAAGAACCCACCCTATGTGAACGGCCCCTTACACGTTTTAAGACTCTCCTCACCTGAAAACAATGACTTAATATTTATTTGCAAAATGTCAATAGCATGTAGCATAAACTACTCACTTTGTATAATACCACATCTCTTGAAGGAAAAAAAAATGTCAAAAGGGGCCCATTTAATGTACAGTTCCTATATACAAATCGACCCGTGGATATAGATTAGAGAAGAGGGGTAACTGAAGCACTTTGAGTTCGCTGTCAGAGAGGACCCTCTGTGGCTGCACTAATATGGAAGCAAGTCAGTTTAGAACCAACACTCGCTTGACCCTCAGATACTGGTGTGGTGAAACAGTGCAATACTGGTGTTCAGATCAGAACATTGCCTGTGGTCATTCACATTTCATCATCTCCCCTCTGAGCCAGCTAAATCTATTGCACAATGCTTTTTTCAGAGCTGTATACATGTATGTCTTAAAATCAGTGTTTTTTTTTGTTTGTTTTTTTTTTTGTTCTTTTATCGCAACACATTGCAAGAGAAATTCTATCTACAACATGTCTCACAATTTAAATAAATCTGCATTCCCCGAATAAACAGTCCCACAAGAAAACAAACGAAACACTGCATCAAAACAATTAAAAACATTCTGAGAGCAAAATACTCTAAAAACTAACGGTATCAGATGCCAACTTTGGTTAAAACAAACAAAAGAAAATACACAGATGAAACAAAACGAAACAAATACAAAAAAAGAAAGAATAGAAAACAAAAACAAAAAGACCAAGTATTAAATATCCGTATTAAAATCATTTAAAAATCCAAAATGAAAACTGGGAAATGGGGCAGAGGAGCTATATATATTCTCTATATATTCATTTGTATGTAAAAACGATTTTTGTTTGTCTTTTTCCTTAAATAAAAATATAACACCGACAGTTCTGTGTGATCTCTGTGGCTCAGCTCAGCCGTACTGTACGTTTCCATGATGGCACTCTAGGCTCCCGCTCCTTTGTGCCTGTCACGAGCGGCCGAGCTTAAACAGTACCTCACACAGGATGGCCGCTACGCCAGAGTTCAGCACGGAGGACAGCGAGATATCAAGAAGCCTGCTCTCGTAGAGCACAAACTCAGGCCTGTTCTCCTCCACCTGGGCCATGGCCAGCAGGGCTTTGGCGGCCCGGCACATCATGTTGATGCTGGGCGGCTCGGGATGGGTGGGGTGTCCCATGTGCAAGACACTGTGAGGGCTCTGCTGATACTGTGCCATGGCAACACTGTCCTCTAGAAAGCTTATCAAGGCTCCCACGCTGCCCTTGTGCAGGGCAACGGCTCGGGCAGCTGTGGGGTCACCCTGTGCAAGATTGGAGAGAACGGCTACTGCCATCTCGCGGCACACCTGACTCTTACGCTCACCGACATGCCGCACTAATGTGGCAAAGAGGCGCTCCTGTCTGCTAAAAGGAGGCGTGGCCAGAAGAAGGTCAACATTAGAGTCTTGGATGCTCAGTTTGCACAGACACTCCAGCACCAGTCTCTGTGGTGTGAGCGAGGAGAAGCCATTTGCCGTGCAAAAGGGGTCCTGGGCCTCCGCCGAAGGGCACACCATCCAGTGAAGCAGCCCGTCCAGAATTGGAAGGCAGATACTTTCCGGATAGATTGACAGGTCTAGCTGTCCTGAAATGTTGGCAAGGGTGACCAAGGTGTTCTCACGCAAGGCACCAAGGCAGTCCCACCACCATTCGTCCTTGCTGCAAGCCAGACCTCGCTCTTCCTCTCGCTGGTAGGTCGGCGGCATCCTTTTCCTTTTAGGGTGCTCATGATGTAGAAGCACAAGTTTTCCAAGAATGAGCACTAATCCTGGGTGCCGAGCCATTTCGCTGTCATTGCCCGGGACGAAGGAGAGTCCACGAATGATATTGGACACACAGATGCAGCGCTTTGCCAACTCATCTTGCCAGCCCTCGGCAACTGAAAGAGGTGCTTCATCCCAGCATCGGGGCTCATCCTCCAGCAAAGTAATGCTGCTCTGGTTCTCTCTGTTGCGGAAGGGGAATGATGTCTGAGTTTCACCTCCTGATAAGGACCCTGGACGAGAACTTAGCATGTCATCCACAGTGGCTGTCAAGTTCTCCTCTGAGGGCCCTGGAAGCTCTCTTTTCAGTTCCTCTTCCCTCCTGTGCTCCTCTTCAACCGTTTCTTGTCCTGGTGCCTGTGCACCTTCCTGATTTTCTGAGGGCTTCTGTTCTTCTTCTTCCCTACGTCTCTCGAAATGGGTCTGGATGTGGGCAGTGGAGTCCCCTCCGCCTGCCTTCCAATGCAGAAGCCCGCTGGTGAACTCCCCAGCCAGGCCTAGCAGCTCTGATCGATCCTCCACACAATCAGCCACAGCCTCCCTCTCCTCAACTTTCACTGGGAGTTTGTCATACTTGCTGGCTTGCTTGGGTCTGGGCTCCACTGGAGGACATGGTTCTCTACCAGTGTCGGCCTTATCCTCTGCAGAGTCTTCCCTTTTCTCCATATTGAGTGCTGCTTCTGAGCTGCTTGGCTGAGGTTTCTCAGGCTCCACATCTAATCTCTCCACCTGTTCTGTACTGGATTGGCTTTTTGAGTCTTGATTGGAAGGTTGCTCTGTTTCTGTGGGCTCCGAAGATGGACCAAGAAGAGTTTTCTGACCCTCTGTTCCAACTTCATATTCTTCAAGGATCCCAAAGATCTCTATTAAGCACCTTCTGAAATATTCAACAATGAGCTCCAAGAAACCGGGCATTTGAAAAGGAAAAGACACAAATCCCAATACATTCATTATCAAAGTATATACACCTATCATTTCTTAGAAACTGCTATTTAATAAAGCCAAAAAAGCAATTAGACTTTTGTTTTCATTTCCTAATCGCTGAACCCAAGCCTTACAGCCCATTAGTGCCTGGTACACACTTACCTGTGACAGGCCAAAGGAAGACACTGTGTTGTCATCATAAAGCAGGATGTTTATAGTATCCAGGGCCCATGTGCTCTCAGCAAGCAAACCAGACTTCAGGGACATCATCACACGCCAAGCCTCTGGTGTGCCTTAAGATACACAAGCATGGTTAGAACCTTGTCATAACCATACCATTCAAAAATTATTACAGGAAGAGTGTTTCTTACCAATTTCTTTGGATGTTAACCTTCGGCGAGGTTTAAGCTGAGGCTGCGTAGCTTCCACAGAGTCCAGTGGGTAAGTGACTTCCCGATGGATTGCTGGGAAGCCTTGCCCAGGAAGACCACTACTTTGAGAGCCTGGCATGGACCCTGGGCCACCCGGCTTTTGCATCTGCTTCATAGAGGCCATCATATGAGCCTTATTGGGTGACATAGAGCCACCCACAGACCGAGGGAATGGTGCAGGGCTTGGGACTCGAGAGATATGGTTTGGCATCGCTGGAGGGGATTGATAGGAAGAAGGTGGTTGCCGGCTAGCCATGGGGGGCATGGAGCTAGAAGAGGACGAAGAGTGTGGTGGTGGGTAGGGGGATTGACGCTGACCAGGCCACTGACTGTCCTGACTGGCCCTGACTTCTGGATCATCTCCACGGCTCATGGAGGGGTAGGGGGCCCCATGAGCCTGCCGGCCGGGGTAAGGGTAACTCATGTCATGCCTGGTGTGCCACATGTTCCCTTGAGGACCACCGCTGGAGTTGGAGGATGGGGGTGGTCCAGCACTCATCATGCTGTGCTGAGGAGGTCCCTGCCCACCTGGCTGCATGCGATCGCGTCCATATGGATAGGGGAATGGGCTCTGCATGGGTCTGCGCTCTGGGTAACCATATTGGCTATACATGTCAGGCTGCTGGCCACCATACTGCAAACCATAGGCTTCACTCTCATGGCGCTTAGCAGGAGGGCCATACATTCCTTCCCCAGGCCGCTTATAGCCCTGTAAAAAAAAATAATAATAATAAAGTGTCTAAAGTTTAAAATACAGCGGTAAACACAAATATTTACCACAGTATTATATGACCTCAATAAATTTGATCACTGACCTGCTGTTGGGGATACATCCCATGTGCGCCATATGGCATACTGTGAGGGTACTGCTGCCCATAGCCGTCATGTCCATGTCTATAGTAAAACAGAAATTATTATACTCTAGCTCCACACACCAAATACATTCATATACACTAGTCAACTGCAATCACTTTATACCTCTGATGAGAGGCGTATCTATTGCCTGAGAACAAGCTGGGATCGCTATTGGAAGGCACCATGTTGTTCTGATTTCCAGGGGGAGCAATTCCCCCCTCTGGACCCATGACATGGTCTGGCCTGTGAACATAAACATTAAATAATGTTGACATGTTGATTTTGATTTCTGTGTTGTTGTTTTTCAGTTCATGAACTAATGTTAAAGTGTCCTGGCCTACCTCCTCTCAAAGCCAGAGTTGTAGGTGTACTGGGGTCGTGGGCCCATACCCATCCCTGAGGACGGTCCACGTGGATACATATCCTGCATGCCGCTGCCTGGCATCTGCCCTGGCATGAAGGGCTCAGATCCACCTGAAAACAAATTAACATTTTAAACTGCAAAAAAATATGCATAAATAAAAACAACATGAAAGATTACTCACAAACATTGTAAGATATTTTTTGTTTCTTTAAATTATTCTTTGAATATTCAAAATTTTGACTTTTTTTATCCATTGGGCATTTTTATTGCAGTGTTATTATTGTTACCCCCCATTTTTTGTTGTAAACTGAAATAAAAATGAAATTGATCACAGATGAGAAAATGAAGCTGAACTACTAAACTATTTCCATGCCTTCATAACAAACTTGACAAAAGAAAAAGTATTTGAGACGTGGTATAAATGTATTATTATTTTATAGTAGAACAGATTAAAAAGTAAATGAGTTCATTTATTCAATTTAAACATATTTAAGTGCATCAAATTAATAATGTATTAATGTTAGTCTTAAAATACTAAAATTAAAATATACTAAAAAAATTAAATTGACTAAAATGACTAATAGTGAAAAGAAATGTAAAAGAAAGCAGCAGTAAAAACTAAATTAAATATTACAATTTAATCCAGCTCAATTTTGGAGGTGATAAAAATTTTGACCTAGGAATCAGGTCATATTTATTCAAGCCCCTGTCCGATAAGAATCAAGATGATGACTGGGATATGCAAAAAGTCATTTTAGAGGACCAAACTGTTGCATCTTAATTAAAAATAACACATGCAAATATAATACATTTCCCTGGAATTAAGTGCACTGAAGACTTGATAATTCTAGCAACATGGGACTGTAAACTAGGCCAATTTTGATTTCATGCTGGCTTCAATCTGCAGACACTAGATGGCAGCAGTGTCCAAGAAAATAATTTTTATGCACCTCTAAAAAAAAAAAAAAAAAAAAAGGAGGACACAGGGAAGCAGCAGTGAGCAGACAGAGGAAACCTGAAAGCAGTCCCATATGAGGTAATTCTTATAGCAACACACCTTTCCTAGCAGCTCCATAGGGATCCTTACTGGTGTCAAACTGCATTCTAGAGGAACCATCTCCACTGCCTCCTGCATGCATGGGGCCTCGCTTTTGGAAGGCTGGGTCACTGCTTTCAGAGAACGGATCTTGGACACTAACACCACTGTTTCTAAAGATGTGGGGTAAAATAAAGACAACAAATGAACACCTACACACACATACATGAGTAACAAACACTAAAATACAATGCATCGTCTACATAATATAATGCAACTTAGCCCACCTGCCAGCTGGCTGAGGGGTCACCTGTCCGTGGGGTGTGGTAGCTGGTGTTGGCGGCTTTAGGTCCCCTGGCATCTCTGTCATTGTGCTGCTGCCTGTAGATTGAGGAGTCTGCGGCCCTTGAAGAGAGCCTGAGTTTGCTGTTGAACAGGGCAAAAATGGAGTACATTACACGAAGGAATTATTATATGCAAAAAAATGAGGATTAACTTCTGGGGTGAAAAGTAAGGCTTAGAAAAAATCATTTAGCATTTTGATGCTTTCTTAATGTTGCAATAATGCAATAAAGTCACATACAGATTTTCATTGGAACAGTAATTGAGATAACTGCTTTGCAATTCCCTAAATTAAAACTGATTCTTAGTGATACAATGAACTGCATATTGCCTCAATTTAAATAATGTAAAAGCCTCATTAAAACACACAAAACAGCTTGTGTAATATTTTAAAATATATACCCTTTTTCTAAAAGAATATTCTGATTCTGCTTAAATGGTGTTTTATAAATCTACAAGCAAATGACAATGTCCTAATCACTTCTTGCAAGCTCGAGGGAAAGAAACCAAAATCTTACAATCCCCAGACTGCATTTCCATAATCCAATAACATTTGAATACACTAGTTATTAATTTCCATAGAAATGCAATGGCATAAAAGCACGCCATCCTAATAACGTCTGAAATTTCTACGGCTCAGTTGATGCAAAGTAATAAAACCAATTTGCATTTTCCTCCGCAGCTCAGAGCAGTAAAAGGTACTTCAAAAGATTTCAGCGCGGGGAACAAAAAGAATCAGGGCAGAATGAAAGAACGAGGGAATGAAAGAGTGTCTGCTTTACATGTCCTTGATCTGCTGCCAGCCACGAATTCGTCTTTCAGCACTGAAAGTAAACAATACACGGTGCTCTGCTGTAACACTTCCAGTCTGTGTGACCGCCAATGACCTTACGCATATTTAGAGTCGGAGAGGGCGGTAGAGAGAGGAAGTGCTGGCTCACTGGTCTGCATTGAGCGAGGGGTCAGGCTGAGGTCACTTTTGTTTTTATCCCACACTCCTCCCCCATTAATCTTCTTGGAGGGAATTCCTTCCCTGCTGTTTGACAGCTCTCTCTCCCTTTTCCTGTGACATCATCAGTCATTAGCCTTAGGAAGAGGGGGACGGGAATCCTTAAACCAGCAGCCTGACAGCTCTCTTTCTCACCGCTTCCGCCCGTCCATCTCACTTTGACTCCATCACCTCTCAGATATTTATAGCTCTGTCTCGAGCCGCTCTGCATTCATTATAGGGCAGGCAGACCAGAGCCACATGCGAGTGATGCGGAAAAATCTAAAAATGGCATAAAAAAATATACGAGTTTCCATTACTTAATTTTAGTGCTATCAAACGATTAATCGCGATTAATCGCATCCAAAATAAAAGTTTTTGTTTACATAATATATGTGCGTACTGTGTATATTTATTATGTATATATAAATACACATCCATGTATGTATATATTTGGAAAATATTGACCTGTATTTACATGCATATATGTATATTCATATAATTTATATTATTTATAAATATAGTTAATATATAAACATGACACATTTTTCTTAAATATATACATGCATATGTGTGTATTATTTATATATACTCATAATAAATATACACAGTACACACACATACGTTGTGTAAAAAAAAACTTTTATTTTGAATGCGATTAATCGTTTGACAGCACTACTTAATTTCCAGCGATATCGTCGACTTGATTGCACAGATACTATTTGAGCTGAGCTGGACGATGACGACTGTCTTTAACAGAAAATTGAGTGTTTACTGTTGTCCTTTTGCATTATTACATACTATTTTTCTGTAAAGCTGCTGTGACACAGTCTGTATTGTTAAAAGCGCTATATAAATAAAGGTGACTTGATTTGACTTATACTCCAATAGCATCACTGAAAGATACTCCAGAACATCACTATAACTAATGTTAATCAATGAACCTTGTTGTAAAGTGTTACCACATTTTCAAAGACTGGGGGAGCTCTGTATGATACTCTGTTCTCTAGAAAACAGCTCAGGTCTGTGAATGTAATGCCTCTTTCACACTGCACGTTGGTCCCAGAAAATTGCCGGATCGTCTTCTGTGTGAACGCAAACACATGATCGATCCCAGGTTGGGGACCTAGTAACATTGCCGGGTTCAGTCCCAGAACAGCTCTGTGTGAACAAAAGCCAGAACCAATGGTGTGTTGTAGTGATGACGCACGTTATCATGTGACTCTTTTAGCGGGTGTTTTGAAGGCAGATCAACATTCACAATGAAAAAATATGTGCAGACTGTAATAAAGCTGAGATCAGTTAGTTCCTCACTTTCCGCGCTGAAGCTGAGATCGTTCGTCAGCTTAAGTCAAAGTTAATGTGCCTAGTGTTTTCGACTCGTACATTACTCGTCACATCCTGATGAATGAAAACATTACGGGACCTTTACGGGTTGTGTGTGAACGCATGCACAGATTCCAGGAAATCACTGGCAGTGTGAAGGAACCAAAATCTAACAATCCGGGAACATTTGCCGGGACACATTACCCATGTATTATCCAGAATCTCAGTGTGAAAGGGACTTGACAACCATGCAATTTGATGTCTCACATTCACAAGTTTGTCAAAGTTCAATACAAAAGCTAAAATAAAGTTGATTTCAGGGTGCTACGAGAATAAACTGTTATAAAACAAATAGTTCTGGTCCTTGATTATGATTGTCTGAACCATGTTCAAGCCTCAGTGAAATACTCTATAAACACACCTGTGACCTAATTACGGCAGTTAATCATAAATATCTTTTTTGTTGCTGTATGTTTATTTTATGAAACTTTGCCAAATATATAGTAGTTTCTTATAAAAGCAATTAACCCACTAAACCAGTGAGTTTGGAACAACTAAGAGCCTTTAAGCTCTGCTCTGTGTCATGCTTAGCTACTTTAAAATCACTGTAAACTATGACTTCATGGGTTTATTGCTTTAGTACATAAACCATGAAGCCTAGTTAACAGTGATTTGATGGATATAAGCCGTCTCTCCATAGCAATACTATAAAGTTCTTCACCGGGTGAGGGTGGCTGGATCTTGGCCTGCTGCGGCTGCTTCTTGCCGTCTCCCATGGTGAACGCATCGGGTGGGGGTTCCTCTCCGCGCTCCACCTTGCACTCATAGGCGAACAGGTACTGGATGTACTGCTTCTTGAGGGAACTGGCAGAGCTGCTGGACGTCCCCACATTCAGGTGGGTGGACAGCTCTCTCCATTTCTTGTTCTTATTTACCTGTTCGAGGAGAGATTTTCAATCAAATGTTCACTAAGCTGTTCGGCCATCTAACCCTGTGACTGATTCATGTGCCACCAGCAGTTTAACTTAGCATAAACATACCTCTTTCCTATGTAAATGAGACTCATTATAGAATGTGCAGGATCCACAAAACATCGCTGTTAGCCAGACATAATTAGCACTGCACTAGTACCACCCACAGAACGCTGGCGGTAAACAAAAGCTTCATTTAAAGTAGGGGTCTTTAACAGGGGTCTGTAGAAGCGTATTCTACTTATTTCTCTTTGAAACATTTTTTGCTAAAAAATGCATTTGTTCATCTTTAAGCTAAAGCTAGACAAGCTAAAGTTTAGCTAAATGTTTCACTGCCCCTAAACTAAAATGTAACAGTAAATAGTACATTTAAAATGTAAGATCGCTTTAATGCTTTTGTCCGTTAAACATCATAAATTATATAAATTAGTGACGCAGATATTCAAATTATTTCCAATACTGGTAATTAGATAATTATTTACAAGTTCAAATTTCAAACTAATATTCATATTTAAGATTACATTTGAGTTTACATTTAATAGTGTTATAAAAATCTTAAAAATCTTGTGTGTAAAAATTCAATTTAACAGCATGAAATACTTCTAGATGTAAAAACACAGGAAATGAGCATGAATAATTAATAGTACTGTCAAACGATTAATCGCATTCAAAATAAGTTTTTGTTGGCATAATATATATGTGTGTGTTCTGTGTATATTACGTACATTTAAAAGCACACATACATGTATATATTTCAGAAAAATGTAATGTTTATATATTAAATATATTTATTTATAATATAAATTATGTGAATATAAATATAGAAATGTAAATACATGCAAATATTTTCAAAATATATACTGTATGTGTTTGTATTTGTATATATACACAATAAATATACACAGAACACACATATATTATGCAAACAGACTTTTATTTTGGATGCGATTGATCGCGATTAATCGTTTGACACCACTAATAATTAAATATTCAAAATCTACCAATATGGTACTTATACATTTGTGCATGCTCTGTGGTCACATTTTATTTTAATGTGTCCTTGTCACAATGTAATTAAATAAATACTGAGTAATATTAATTAACGTGCTTACTATTTCATCGGAAATGGGCCAGTGTTGCCAAGTCTGCGGTTGCTTTTCATGTCCGCGGGTTGAAGCGACCCCAATACCAATAACGTGATATTTAGCCCCTAAAATGTGAATATTACCAGGGCAACCCTGCCAAAAACGTATATTTTAACCCCGGGATGCAATTTTTATCGGGGAACCTCCTGGAAACGTGATTGGGCTAGTTTTGGACTAGTTTTGAAAAGCAACTGGGCAGGATTTGTTGTGAAAACCTGGCAACCCTGATCTGAACGCACGTGCTGGAGATATACTACTAGTCACAGGAGCGTCTTTACTGAAGAGATGCGCATGAAAATCCTATTCGATTTTTTGCACAGCCCTAATAAATAGATGTAGTTTATTAATATTACTCAGTACCTAAATGTATAATTACATTGTAACAAGGACACCTTAAAATAAAGTGTAACACTCACAACCTGAAAAATGTTGTAAACCCCTGATATAAAGGGAAGTTTGTGTATTTTATGATCTTGGCAGCAGTCACTGTATCCAGGCCAATGTTTTTTTTTTTTTTTTTTTTGTGTAGAATATTGTTCTTTCACAACCCTGTGTGAGATCCAGGGTGCTAAAACAATGCAGAAAGCACGTGCAAATAACTAACACCATCAGCAGGTGCAATGCATTCTCAGTTAACCCCCCTCTGTTTCTTTGAAGTCTGTGATTGATGCTTGAGGCAGATCTGAGGAAGGATATGAGAGGTTTCGCCGTTCTTTAACATGCATTTCAAAGCTCTGCTCCTTTAAAACCCCAGCACGATCACACAGAGCCCAAAAGAGCTGCGGCAACAGCCTTTCCGGACTTCACTCACCATAGCCAAGCCTCCGATTTCTCGAACACAGAGGTAGAGGCGGCACAGATCCAGCGGCTTCTTGCCCACTGAAGGCAGGTTGGGGACAGGCGTGCCCCTCTCCTCCATGAAGGCGATGTAGCGATCCACCCATGCCCTCCTCTCCGGCTCACAGCCCATGTCGTACAGTCGTGTTATCTTCTCGTTTGTCATGTTCCCCGAGCTATGCTTCTAGAGTGGATGGGTACAGAAGAGAGTAAGATGTATCGCCATCGACACACCCATACTGCACGCATACTGTGAGCCCATCATTCTTTGTCCTAAGAGTAAATGCTATCCACATTGCTCAATATGTCCCATTTTGACAGCTACCTAGAAAGAACAGATTGTGATGCACTGAAACTAATTGTTTTAGACAGGCATGAGTATTTTGCTTGAACAATGCATGTATGCTATTGGTCAATGGTATCTTGTGCTTAAGTACAAGTAAACAAGCAGGTGTTTTCATTGATTTAGGATGTGTATACACTAGAGACGGCTCTGATGGATACAGACTTCTGAAATTCTCACTGGTTAACGTGCCTACAACAGAGTGCATAATGACAAAAGTAAATGGTTTAAAGTTTTGGTTGCATGATGTTAGATCATCACAAACTCTTTTCTTCTGTCCTTGCGACGCACCATGTTCACTGAAATCAATACATTTGCAATGTTTGTTGGTGAAGCATAAAGTGTAGTGTATAGGCACCATTATATTACTCAGCAGGGTAAAGTATCACTACATTAACCCAACTCTGCACCAGCACTGTGACTGGAACTACTGCTACTGTGAACACTTTGCAAAATGCTTAAAACAGATTTCAAGGGTTAGTTCTCACAAAAATTAAAATGATGTCATCATTTACTCACCTTCATTCACTCATCTTTGAAACACAAATTAATATATTTGTAATACCTTAGAAATTTCTGTTGCTTAACTGAAAGTGGTTTTCACGCATAAAGCAAACAGCTGATTTTCCGTTTACCATATATGATGTATGTGCACTGATCAATGTTTTTATGTAAATAAACATCTATTAATTGAATCTGTTCACCATATCTTAGATTAAATCCCTTAAATCATGTGGATCACTTTTACAGATGGTAGACAACCAAAATGAGTAATACCGCCGCGCGTACCGCCACCGCAGGGCCGCGGCGTTAACTTCAAGTCAGTCAAGTGTTAAAATCCTTCGCGAAACTACCACCAGGTGGCGCAAAGGGACGGATTGCGAACTGAATGTAATTGTAAAATGAAATAAAAGGAGGAGGTAAAACAACAATAACATTATGATATAACATTGTACCATCTTTAAAAAACCATTAAAAAAAACAGTGAGTTAATTTCAAAATGTAGGATAGTCTTAGGCTACAGTCTACTCATCAAAAATTAAAAGAAGACCTTTACACAAAGGATATGCTTGCTATTGTTATTAAACAGTCATTAAATATAAGGCCTATATATACGGATAAAAAGCTAAATGTTTTCATTTCGGTTCATTCTTGGTTTAAAAAAAAAAAAAATCCTTCAGGTTCCATTTGCAGATAGAAATGAGAACGGTCCAGCATTTAGCAATAATTATGATTCATTCTGTTATTATTCTTGATTTTTCAAACTGCTAACACTTTGCATTTTTGAATTATGCCTTTACTGTGTGACCAAAAAATTTGTATTTTCTGTTTCAGCTGTTTGATCGCACTGGTGCCTCGCGCACATTCATTGGAAACAGTAGCCGTTCACCGTGCCATTCGGCGCCAGCAGCGGTCCACTTTGGCATATTTTTGTTAATTATGATTTTTAATTTTTTCCCCGTCGATACTGAAACACGCGTGAACTACAAAGCCTATTTTTCCTAATGAATAATAGTTAAGCTTGAAATAGGCAACATCACGAATATGGAAACGTTTGGATTTCTCCCGAATGAGAGCCCAACCTTACACTCAAAAAAAGGATTTTTGCTATTTGTTCAATTTCATTAATTAAAATGAGCACATACAACACAATTCTTGGTAAAAATGGTCCCAACTTAATTTTATTAAACATAACCAATGTAATTAAAAAAAAATTAGGTTTACAGCATTTTTTTAAATTGAGTCAACACAAATATTTTTCGTTCGTCCTAACCGGATGCACGTCATCAACGGAAACTTTGACGCAGATGGATTGTTCAGAGGCGAACATGGGAAATGGGTAAGGCCATATTTAATCTATCACCATCCATCTAATTTAATTGACAAATTAATTAAAATATGCTTTGTTAACATATTGTTGCATACCAGAAAGTAATTTTTCTTTAAGAAGTGTATGAAAATAGCTCTTAAGCGTGCCATTCATAGCTGATGTTAGGTTTCAGGATTCAGCACGTGGTGCAGTCATCAATATGTTCAATCATTCATTTTTTTTACTAAAAGTATCAAATAGCATGAAGAATCGCGGAACAGAGAGGACAGAAAACCCTGGCAGTATATTCAGTACCATGAATGAATATATATATATATCTCGCTCGTCATTGTCAAAATGATTGAGATGCCAATCAAAGCGGGCAGCAGCCAATCAAAGCCTTAATTAGTCACCGCTTGTTGATTTCGCGTGCTCTTGACAGAATTCACCGCGTTCACGAAGTCTCTCATCTTAAACAACAAATAGTGTTTAAGCGACTTAAGCACGAGATTAATTTCGCTGCTTCAGTAATTGTAAGTGGAGTTTTTGCATATCTTTTGCTAGATTATGGTCATGGACCGACATATTTAGTCTGTGTAGGCAGCTAACGTTACGTTTCTCCAAGCGCTTGTAATGTTATTCTATTAATCGACATTAATATATCAAAAGGAAAAATCGACAATAATGATTTCTGTCATAAATAAATTGGCAATTTGTAGAATTTATATAGCATTTTAAACTTTTTCTCTTTGCTGAATTGCCCATAAACAAGACCTCTGTAACTTGTGTCTTCAGATAAATGCTGAATTTCGTCGGATCACAACCCTTCCTTTACAGTCCAAATTCCTGTCCCAACTGAATCGGTTCTCTGATGATCTCCTAAAAGTGTGTACCAAAAGGGTGGAGTGTTTAGAAAAAGGATTCAGGATGTGATGGTGCCAATGTCTCAGGTTGTATTGTTACTTCATTTTTACTTATTTTTTTATTTCATTTTTTTATATTGCTTTTTAATACAAGCTATTGATATAGTGCTCTGTAATGCATAAGGGCTCAGAGATGTGTATTGGAGGGTGTTATGTCAAATGTATGAACATCAGCAACACTAATCAAATCTTTAATAAAATGTTTTATTGTGCCTGTTTTCTTAGAATGCCACCATAGAGACCAAGCGAGAGTGCATTCTCAAGGGGCTATGCATCTACCTGAATGAAGAGCCACAGGATCTGGTGAGGGAGTATTTGGTGAGTAGAGTTCTCTTTCATTACAAACAGTTATCACAAGTAATAACAAATTTGAGCGTGCAAAAGACGTAACATGAACTGCGCCTAAAGTGGTTTGTTCAGTTTAAAAGCAGAGACACTTTCTTTTTATATATATATATATATATATATATATATATATATATATATATATATATATATATATATATATATATATATATACTTTATATTTTGATATATTTTAATATAAAAAAAAAACTGCAGACAGCGAAACAGTTAATGTCAATTTTTTAGTTTTAAAATATTGAGTAAATTGTAAAGCCAAGATGTTAATTAAATGACTGATGTTAACTTCCCTTTAAACCTTTGTACTCCACACAGCCACTGGTTTAGGTTTACGTGATATCATCACTTTACAAATTGTCAAAGCAGCATAATTAAACAGGAAAATAGTTTGTCGATAATGCAAGAGGACAATAACAAACAGACTTTTTTTTTTTTTTTTTTTTTTTTTTTTTTTATATATAGCTAAAGTCAGTTTATTTGATTATTCAGTGATGTCATCATCCAGTTCAGCTCCCTTCCAATAGTGTCTGTGCAATAAGTCAAGCATCCCCAACTAAGCAAGCCAAAGCTGGCAGTATCAAGGTACCAAAACTCCATTGGTGACAGAAATGGAAAAAAAAACCTTGGGAGAAACTTTACTTAGTCAGGGGGCCAGTTCTCTGGCCAGATGAAACCAGCAGTTTAATTCTAGGCTATAACACAAGTCAGATTGTGCTGAGGACTTGTCTGGTTCCCATGGTCCTGTCCCGATGACTGACTAGTTGACGTGGTCTTTGGAAGGGGATCTGTCTCTGGGGCTCATCTAGTTGACATGATTTCCACTGACATTCAGGGCTGTAAAGGTCATCTCTAGGATGACCAGCATATTTTATTTCATTTTAAGTACAGTATAATTTATATTTTAACATGTACACACAATATTGCCTACATTTAAATTTGTATAACAAACATTTTAGAAGTAAAAATGTAATATTTAACAGTAATTCAGGTATAAGACCTTAGACTGCCATCCTGCTGTTAGCTCATAGATGAAAGATGCTGTGACTAAACCTGCCCATAAATAAACAGTATACAGTTCCGAGAACATATGGTAAAGGGATATTTCACCTAAAAATGTAAATTCTGTCATTACTCACCCTCATGTCGTTCCAAACCCGTAAGACCTTCTTTCATCAACAGAACACAAATGAAGATATTTTTGATTGAAATCCAAGAGCTTTCTTACCCTCTGTAGACAGCAACACAATTAAAAAGTTCCCAGGCCCAGAAACACAGCAAGGACATTGGTAAATTGGTAAATGTGACATCAGTGGTTCAAATGTTATTTTGCAAAGCTACAAGAACCACGTCAAATGGACTATTATTGTCCTTGCTATGTTTCTGGGCCTGGGAACTTTTTAGTTGTGTTGCTGTCTATGCAGGGTCAGAAAGCTCTTGGATTTCAATCAGCAATATCTTAATTTGTGTTCCCATGATGAATGAAGGTCTTACGGGTTTGGAATGACATGAGGGTGAGTAATTAATGACCTAATTTTCATTTTTGTGAGAACTATACCTTTAACATAACATACCTTTTACATTAAGTTTGTTCTGGAATATAGTCATTTATTTTATGCAAGGTGCTCGTTTAGGTGAATGGCATTGCATCCATGTCTGTTGGTTTGGAAAATAAAGTGACTTGCAGCATAGTAATGATTTTATAGATGAAATTAAACATACAAAAAAACCTGTATTTTGGCAAAGAGCTGCACCAATTTGGCGGTGCCAAGGACTGCGCTGTTCTTAAGAAAATGGAAAAAAGCTTGTGCTCAGTAACTCAACCGCTGGGTTGTCAGAGAATGGGGGAGGGGTGTGCTGTCAGCGATTGTTTTAATTGTGTCCAGCTTTTTGTTAAAGATAAGTAATATTGATTTGAAATAAGAAGTATGTATGGCTCTTGAAACTGATTCATACATGTTCTTCATTCTCAAATATTTTGATTGAAATTGAGAATATGTGGATTTTTAAAAATCTAATTTGTTAATATTGTTAATTTGTCATTAATTTCTTTTCTTGACAAAAAAAGTCTAAATTAATTGTTGAATTTTTAATTTGGAATTTACAATTCAAACAGACACTGAGTGATAGTTAGTGATTTTCAGGTAGCATAGTTATTAATTATTGTGATATTTACAAAGCCACTGTATTATTTTCCTTTATAAAGTGTAACTCATCAGTCTCACAAAGGTGTTTGAGTTGGGTTGTGATCTGGTGACTGAAGGCCATAGCATTGTTTTTCAAATGGCTCGTTTCAAGTGGTTGTATGAATGTGCTATGGAAGTCGAGTAGTTCACTAAAAATAACAGTTGTTCTCTCTCCAAAAATGTGTATTTTCAGTGTCACATTATAGTACATTTTATTGCACTACTGTACCGTTATTTATTAATTAATTTATTTAGAACTATTCCATTGAAGTCCACAAGTCTAAAACAAGCTGAGTCCACGTTTCTTAATGGCTGTATTGAAAAAAAGATTTTACATTACAGACTGACCATTAGAATATGAGTCACATGCTGTATAGTAATGGCATAATTTTTCTGCAAATGTTCATTTTTTTTTATATATATATATGCCATACATTTAAAAAAAATTTATTTTTTCCCAAAGGATGTTGACCCTGCGAGCACTGAAAGCAGACATCAAGAAGACCGTTTTGGGGATCTGTGTTGTAAAGCATGAATTTGCTGATGCAACAGAAGACCTGAAGATATCAGCATTTGTGCTGGAAGGTGTGGAGGTGCTCTCTGGTTTAGGTAAATGTAGTATGGGCTACAGCCATGCTACTTGGACTAATATACTTTTTAAATCTTACTTATCCACAGGAGTTCCATTACACTTTTAAGGTGCTCCAAAAAATGATTCTGGAGCTGGACTCACATAAACTGTCTGCCAAAGCACAGGCACTGAAAAGAAAATCTTCACTTAGAAGGTGTGAGCAGTGCTGTGTTTGAGGATCCCTTTGTGAACGCTCTGTTTTATTTTCTTGTATGCTTGTGTTCTTGTTGTATCGCATTTTTGCACTGTGAGCAGAGGTGATTAAGTCTCTCAATCTCTCATTTAATTGGCTCACTCATTTAATCTCATGTTTAAAAAATAAAATAAAATAAAATGCTGTTATATTCTCTTGTATGCTCATGTTTTTAATTGCATTGTCATTTTTGAAACTTAGTGAGCATGTTTAATTGCCATATTTGCAGTTGTAAGCAAGAAGACAGGCAAGGTTAAATGTTCTCATATTTTAAATACAGATTTTTACAAAACGTATCGACTTTAACATATTGACTTTTTCTTCACAGTAGACTATAGGTATAGATTAAAAAGGTTTTATTTAATAGAACACAAGTATTTCACTTTCATTTGGAAGTAACTGTAGAGTCAAGTTAGATGAGTGTAATGATTAAAATTTTTCTATTAGGCAGGACAAAAATGTATGTAGTTGACATTGCATTGTTAGATATAGTAGATATGACCAATTGAATGTAGTTAACCATGGCATTATTTTATATAGTAGGCATGACCACAAAATTCAGAGTAGTTAACCTGACATAATCTTCTCTATTAGGCATGGCAAAACTTTATCTAGTAGGAGTGACCAATCTTTTTTTTTGTAGTCTTGACTAAAGGAATTTAAGTTTATACAACAAGATTACACACAAATAGTTTCAAACTAATTAGATTTTGTTGGGGAAAATGTAATTAATTTCGTGTGACAAACAGTGAGTGAATGAGACAAAAACACACATAAATAAAAACCATCAAACATTCCTTATGGTTCGCTTTATATTATTATTCATTTATTTTTTTTTTGTTTGTTTTTATAAGCTAGCCTATATTATTATATACTGCAATTTTATTTATCCATTAGAATTATATATTTGTAATTATTGTTCTGTCTGATAAATTTGTTAAATTTAAAGGATTTGTTGTTAAGTGAAGAGAACGAAAAAATATCCTGTTGGCACATTATAACATTATTAGGCCAGCCGTTATTATTTCTGAATGTAATAAAATGCAACTTATAAATGACTTCTAATTCTTATATATATACTTATATATTTTTTCCTCTCACAAACTTAATTTATTTTTTTAGCCTGTTTTAAAAAAATAAATAAATAAAAATAACATGCAGCAAACGAAAATAGTGATTAATCGGTTAAAATTTGTTACTGTGGGGTAATTATAATTATTATATACTTAGGAACAGAGTCTGGGCCTAATCTAGGCCTATCCAGGGTTTTTTATTTTTTTTTAAATTTTCATTGCATCTGAAAATGACTTTGTGCAGCACATTCACGCTCAACCTGCCTCGCGCGTTGCTCAGCTGTGGACGATTTAAAAATGTTTGACATAAAAGGTTGCTGTCCATTTTTCATACAGGAATTGTTCAATTTAAAAAAAAAATCGAATTATATTGTTAGTTCTAATTATATTGTTAACACTAGTTAATTTAGGCTATTTAACATGCACTGTGACATTTTACCCTTTTTAAACTTATAACCTCTCTTGAGATTTTAAAGTCAGGGGTTCAGAGTAATGAAGTTCAAGTTTTTTAAAAAAAGGTTTTAACTGCTTAAATTATTTCTATGAATTAATAATATGTTATCAGGTTTTAATTGCTTAAATTATTCTACATGAATTAAAATATGTTATCATGTTTATTGTATCTTGTAGAGAAAATAAGGTGTTTATTCTTTTAAGAAAAATAAGGGAAAAAATAAGGGACGATCCAAATATTATTCATATTTGTTTTGCTTCACCTATTTATGTAAGCTACAATTATTCTAAAAAAATAAAAAATAAAAAAATAAATAAAAAAAAACATAATGTAATTAAAAGTGCCATCGGCCTGAGTAAATTTGACCATTATAGAATTGTGACTTAAAGGTTAGTGATTTAGGAGGTGAAAAATACTGTGAAATTACAAATGTTATGGGATTTTAAAGCATAAAAACTGAAGGCTATGAAACGTTAGCCCAGTGGTTCTCAACCTTTTTTTCCAACGGGCCCGCCCTATGGTGCAAAGTGCAAGTCTCGCGGGCCGCACGCATATCATTTACATATTACGTTATCAATACAAACCAACCTGATTTATAATATTTATAGCTAAATATTCATGATATTTAATCGATACATTCATTGAAATAAATTAATAATTCTACTCTCCATAAATAAACACACCTGATGCTGGCGGGAGCTGACCAATTTGTGAAATTCGGCTCGAAAGGAGTAACAGCAGAATGAAGCTGCGATTGTAAGTTGCAGTCTGTAAGACGCGCGAGCATGACTTGACGCGCGACATTGCAGAAAATGTGCGTTCACAAATGTAGCCGATGTTGTATCCAAATAGGACAAGCACTTTCGAATTTAATAATAGAGGTTCTCTTCCAGAGAGTTGTTTTTTGCCACATTTCCTCCTTTCTGCAATTAAGGATGATTGCTGCGTAGTATGGGTGTTTTCTATTTGCCTGAACTTCTATCAAAGTGAGTTACGGCTGCTCAAACCGAAAATCTGCACACTCTCCTTTCACATGCTGATACTGTGACTATTCTTGTTTTGTATGTGTTCATTTTGCTTGGCATTTCCACACTTCCTATTTTACTCCTTAAAACAAATTTGTCAATTCTGATGGCTCAATTTTACCGAGCTAGACTTGGCTGTGGATGAGAGCTAGTTGGTAATGAAATTGAGATTCTGCCAAAGGCGCGCTTGTATGTGTTCATAATGCGGGAACGTAGAGTCTTGCTCATGTCTGAAAATACTATATTAAACAAAATATTTTACATATGAAACATTAGCTATACTAATATTTTCTTTAGTACATTTTAAATGATGTAGAAAACTACAACATTCGTAAAAGGCTGTAAAGCATTCATTTTTTTTAAGTTGTTCGCTGGGGGCCCATTTTAATTCGGCGGGGACATCGGGTTGAGAACCGCTGCGTTACCAATAAACAGCATTTTGTTTAAACAATGGCACTAAAGTTTTGAACTAAAATTATTTTTCAACCATATAGCTGTGCACCTAAACAAAATGGCATACTTTTCAATGAAAAGAACACTGAGAGTTGTTGCTTCCTGGTGTTTGGCATTTGTACTTCACTAAGAGCTCCAAGCTTTAGGAATAGCCAACACGGTTTTTTTTTTTATTTTCTCTCTCTCTTCTCTCCTCGTCTCTCTCTCTCTCCTCTCTCTCTCTCCTCTCTTTAACTCCTATTTAATGAAACAGCATTAACTTACGAAGAATACATCCTTCCTTCAGGTAAGACTG